>NC_035447.2:8116180-8422586 GCF_002127325.2 Helianthus annuus | reverse complement strand
CATAACTCACAATCTGGACCACCAACTGATCCGAAACTTTCGGTGCAAGTTTATATAATAAAAATAAAGATCTCTACTCTTTCACTTTTCCAAAAATCCCGTTTTAAATCAAAAAGGGCAAAATAGTCAACTTTATGCATAAACCGGAAACAAGCATTCGAATAGGCTAAACATAGACTCAATCAACGAAAATTCCAGAAAGTTTAACTAAAATAAAAGTAGTCAAAAATACTTTCCAATGCAGATCTCGAACATGCATGTACGAATCCGAATCGATAGTCTACGAAATAATCGTTTTACAAGACTTTCGGTTCCGATTCGTGGCTATACTATAGAGTGTCGAGTTGATGATGATTAAAACACATTTATATATATGTTACAAGTTATTTTCAATGATCAATCAGGTTGCATGTCATCTATATCATTAATCATGTTATTTTTCACAAAGATTGCTTCTGTTGACTTTTTAGAACCATGTTTGACTCGACATTAAGCATGCATGTAGTGGGAATCAGTTAGTACCCTTTAGAGGGTTTGTTTCCCACATAAATACCAATCTATAACAAGTTTCAATTCGAGAAATTACTGGAAGAAATCCGTTTAATCAGAAAGTCAAAGGTTATGAACACCCAGTTTGACTTTTACTAATAATCAAAGCAAAAACGGATTAAAGAACGAATTGAATGCTTACAAGAGTCCTATAGATGTTAAATGATCACTAGGAGTCGGCCTTGATCTTCAGAAATGCTCCAGAAAGCTTGCTTGAAGTTCTTGAATGTTGAGAGCTTATGTTTACAAATGCAAGTGCCAAAAACATTGATCAAATCTGATTTAAAGAGTGAATTAGATGTTTGTAGTAGGCTACTGTTGATGTAGGCATGCAAGGGCACGTATTGGAGCATTTGGGAGGTGCAATTGAGCTGTAAACAACTTAAATTCGGACCCAATTCAACCATATTTGCGAATTCTGTCGCTGGGCAACCCACGCGGCCCGCTTGGGCTTTCCCAGGCGGGTCGCCTGACCCTGGTTCAGCCAAAATAAGTTTCAAACTTGACAGCTTTGACCCCTGAACTTGTACGCGATGTTTCGGCTACTTTTCTCGACCCGTAAACCCCCAAACTTGGTTTCTAAGGACCTTAGGACTTTTACCAACATGGTAATGCCCTCGGATAACTTTGCGCTCAACCGAAAAGCCATGAAATTCGACGTTGACGCTTTTAGTCCCTTAAGTACGGTTTTGGCCATAACTTTCTCATACGTTGACGAAACTTCATGAAATTTTTACCACATATTCTAGTGAGTATATTTTAGCTATACAAAGCTTCGGGTCTGCCAAAAGTTCACTCAGAGGTATAAATTAAACATGTTGACACTTTTGGCCCCTATAGTTTACAATACTTCACTTTTGGGCAATTTCCGCGTCGTATGATCCATGAACCATCCGTTAAAGGTTATAAACATTATGTGGGGTTATCATAGAGCCTATTTATCCCTTGTTGACACTTTGGACCCTTACGTTCCATAGTTTTCACTGTTTGTCACTTTTAGTCCCTCTAAAGTATGTTTTCACATAACGGAACCTTATGACACGTGTCAAGACATTATTGGACGAAATTTTTCGAGGTGTTACATCCTCACCCCCTTAAAAGAAATCTCGACCCCGAGATTTATTCAAACAAATGGGGATATTTTTCTTTCATCGTGGATTCCACTTCCCACGTGTATTCGGGACCTCTACGGGCATCCCACTTGACCTTAACAATAGGCACGTGCTTCCTTCGAAGCTTCTTTACCTGTCGATCCTCAATCGACAAAGGTTTTTCAACAAACTTTAGACTTTCGTCTATGTGTATATCCGTATGCGGTATAACCAGTGAATCGTCAGCGAAACACTTCTTCAAATTACAGATATGGAACACATTATGAATAGCGCTAAGTTCTTCAGGCAATTTTAACTTATAAGCGACTGCCCCGACACGTTCGATTATCTCGAAAGGTCCTATGTATCTTGGGCTTAGCTTGCCTTTCTTTCCAAATCGCATTACACCTTTCCAAGGTGATACTTTAAGCAACACTTTTTCACCCACATCGAAGTGAAAATCTTTGCGCTTAGGATCCGCATAACTTTTCTGCCTATCCCTGGCAGCTTTCAAACGATCACGGATCTGAACGATCTTGTCTGTCGTCTCAAAGACGATATCTGGTCCAGACAACTGGACATCTCCAACTTCTGCCCAACAAATGGGCGATCTACACTTCCTACCGTATAGGGCCTCAAAAGGCGCAGCCTTTATGCTGGAATGGTAGCTATTGTTGTAGGAGAATTCAATCAGTGGTAGGTGCTTATCCCAACTACCACCTAAGTCGATCGCACATGCACGAAGCATGTCTTCCAAAGTTTGAATAGTACGCTCACTCTGACCATCAGTCTGAGGATGATAGGCCGTACTAAAATTCAAACGAGTGCCCAACGACTGTTGGAAACTCTTCCAAAAATGTGACGTATATCTAGTATCTCTATCAAAGATAATAGATATAGGTATACCATGTAGCGCTACTATCTTATCGACGTATAATTGAGCCAACATATCTGAGCTATACGTCTCTTTGATGGGTAGAAAATGAGCTGACTTAGTCAGTCTGTCTACTATGACCCATATGGTATCATTTCCCTTTTTCGTCTTTGGCAACTTGGTGATGAAATCCATTGTCACCATTTCCCATTTCCATTTGGGGATCTCAGGTTGTTGAAGCAAACCTGACGGCTTCTGATGCTCAGCCTTGACTTGCGCACAAGTCAAACATTTGGCCACATACTCGGCCACGGACTTTTTCAAACCAATCCACCAGTAGTTTGATTTCAAATCCTGGTACATCTTATCAGCTCCAGGATGAACGGAATATTTAGAGCTGTGGGCTTCCTGGAGGATAACATCCCGAAGTCCTCCATATACCGGAACCCATATTCGTCCGTTTAGACGTAGCATTCCATCTTTGTCGTGGGATAACTGCTCCTCAGTTACTCCCAACTTTTCCGCAGGATAGTTAGCTTCCAGCACAGCTTCCTTCTGTGCAGCTAACACCCTTTCATTCAAGTTGTTTCTTATTTCAATGCGCTTGGCATTGATTCTGATCGGTTTAACCCTTTCCTTTCTACTTAAGGCGTCGGCAACCACATTTGCCTTGCCTGGATGGTATCGTATCTCACAATCATAGTCATTGAGAGTTTCCATCCATCGCCTTTGACGCATGTTCAATTCTTTCTGATTGAACAGATGCTGAAGACTCTTGTGATCCGAATAAATGATACACTTGGTTCCATACAAGTAATGTCTCCATAGCTTCAAAGCAAATACAACCGCACCCAATTCCAAATCGTGGGTGGTGTAGTTCTTCTCGTGCACCTTGAGCTGTCGAGAAGCGTAGGCAATGACTTTGCCTTTCTGCATGAGTACACACCCCATGCCAGTATGTGATGCATCACAATACACCACAAATTCATCTATACCATCGGGCAATGTCAATACTGGCGCATTGCTCAGCTTCTGCTTCAGAATGTCAAAGGATTCCTGCTGCTTAGGGCCCCAATCGAACTTAATCTTCTTACGAGTCAATGAGGTTAGGGGCGCAGCAATCCTTGAGAAATTCTCGATGAATCTCCTATAATATCCTGCCAATCCGAGGAAACTGCGAATCTCGGTAGGAGTCTTCGGCTCCTGCCAGTTCATGACTGCTTCCACTTTAGCGGGATCTACTTGGATACCACGCTCGCTAACAACATGTCCAAGGAACTGGACTTCACGAAGCCAAAATTCACACTTCGAGAATTTGGCATAAAGCTTCTCTTGATACAGAAGTTTGAGAATACAACGAAGGTGTTTCTCATGATCAGCTTGGCTCTTCGAGTAGATAAGGATGTCGTCAATAAAGACAATGACGAACTTATCTAAATAAGGCTTGCAGACGCGATTCATGAGATCCATGAATGCGGCTGGTGCGTTGGTGAGCCCGAACGGCATCACTAGGAACTCGTAATGTCCATAACGAGTCCTAAACGCGGTCTTGTGTACGTCTTCTTCCTTGACCTTCAACTGATGATAACCTGACCTTAGGTCAATCTTGGAGAAATAACTTGCTCCTTGTAACTGATCGAACAGATCGTCGATCCTGGGTAACGGATACCTATTCTTGATAGTGACCTTGTTAAGTTCACGGTAATCGATGCACAGACGCATCGAACCATCCTTCTTTTTAACGAACAAGATTGGCGCTCCCCAAGGAGACGAGCTAGGTCTAATAAAACCTTTAGCTAATAGATCATCCAACTGCGTCCTCAACTCCTTCATCTCCGTTGGTGCCAATCTGTATGGTGCTCTTGCTACAGGTGCAGTGCCTGGAATGATATCTATCCGAAACTCTACTTGTCTATCCGGTGGCAATCCGGGTAGTTCTTCAGGAAACACCTCAGGATATTCCGAGATAACAGGAATATCTTCAATTTTCGGCTTCGGCTCGTCTATGGTAACTTGTGCCATATAAATGACACATCCCTTCTGCATGCATCTGGATGCTTTGAGCATGGACACTTGCTCCGGCAATCCATGCTGGGTATCTCCTTGAATAGTAAGTGACTCACCGGACGGAGTCTTAACTATTACTGGCTTTCTGTTGCACAGAATCTGGGCTTGGTTACTTGACAACCAATCCATGCCTATCACTATGTCGAATCCAGCTAACTTAAAGGGAAGCAAGGATAACGGGAAAGAGTGATTCCTAATGGATATAACACATCCATCTAGGACAGTCGAGGCGGTTTCTAAGGTTCCATCGGCTAATTCCACCTCATATTTCACGCTTAAGGTTTTAACAGGAAGGTTCAACAGTTTACAAAACTTATTATCTACAAACGACTTATCAGCTCCAGAATCAAACAAGACTCTAGCAAAAACATCATTTACAAGGAACGTACCGGTAATGACGTTATCGTCAAGGACTGCTTCCTTTGCGTCCATTTTGAAGACTCTCGCATTAGTCTTCTTCCCTTCCTCGGCCTTCTTCGCAAACTTTGGACAGTTGGGCCGAATGTGACCTTTTTCGTTGCAACCAAAACACGTTGCATCCTTCATCTTCTTGCAATCCACAGCCTTATGATCGGTGGACTTGCAGATTCCACATCGTTTCTCCGAAGACTGGGATTTTGTTTCAAACCGACACCTCCCAAAGTGGTGTCTCCTACAAAACTTGCATCTGGGTTTTTCACCCGACTGGTGATCATTCCTCCTAGACCCCGACCCTTTCCTGTGGTCGTTGTTCCCTCTATGTCGCTTTTCAGATTTTCGTGAGGTGTCATCCTCACGTTTTCGTTTGTTCTCCTCAGAGCTCTTCATGGCTCTCAATCTAACCACGTCTTGAGTGAGGGAGAGGGATAGATCCGCTACGGATCGAAATGTTGTAGGTCTTGAAGCTTTAACACTCGCCTTTATTTCCGGTGCCAGACCCCCGATAAATCGAGCAATCCTACGCGGCTCAGGGGTCACCAAGTAAGGCACTAAACGAGACAGCGTGTTGAACGTAGTAAGATACGTTTGACAATCGAGGTTCTTCATGACTAAGGATACAAAATCCGATTCAATTCGCTCGACCTCGTGCTGCGGACAGAAGTTCTCTTTAATCAGGGCCACAAACTGTTCCCATGACAAACTGTACAGTGTGGCCTTACCGGCAGCTTGTAGGAGTGACCTCCACCATGCTAACGCATCTCCTTTGAATGATTGGGACACGTACTTAACGACGTCCCTATCAGCACACCCGCTGATATCAACTACAGTGTCCATCTCGTCGATCCACGTCATACAATCGACGGCTCCCTTTTCCCCAGTGAAATCTCTGGGCTTGCAGGATACAAAATATTTGTACGTACAGGACCTGCTGTACGTGTCATGCTTCAGCTCAATCTCCTGCTTTGGGACGCTGCTGTGGTTGGAGGAATGGTTATCATCCTCAACTTTCTTTGGCTCACTCTTTTTAGACGGCGGCTTACTATGAGCCCCAGAATGAGTCTTAGCCTTGACATGCGTCACTGAGCGGGTTCTACTCTGAGTACCACTAGATTCTTTGAACTGCCTAACCATAGCCTTGGCGACAGCATTATCAATCAGTGCTTGCAATTCTGCACCGGTAACGTGAATCTTTGCATTATCTGAGCGTTCCCCAGAATGACTGTTGGTTTCTTCCGATTTGGCCATTGTAGCTTTAAGCTACAATAAAGGACAAGGTCTATTTAGAACCTAACAGTATTATCGTCCTAGACGACTTATTAACCATGGTATCAAAAACCTTAGCAGTTAATTTAATAAATTTCATTCAGGCTCTTATTAGCAATCAAGGAATGAAATATATATATATTGGCACCATAGGCCTAGTCACAAGGACAACCACTAAATTATAAATTTAGATTTTTATAGGATTATAAATTGTACATTTAAACAAATAATCCTTTACTAGACAGAGAGTCATAAACCACAACTGTCATTATATAACATAGTTATAACCCGTAGGTATCAAGCCATTAATAGACTTGTGTACAGATAAAATCTGTAGATATTTCTTTACTAGGCAGGGAGTCATAGACCACAACTGCCACTATACGACATAGTCATAACCCGTAGGTATCAAGTCATTAATAGACTTGTATACAGATTTAATCTGTAGATAATTTATTAAAAAGGGTGGCTTGTGTGATTCTACAGATCACGCTTAGCCAGAATGTTAACATGTTCTCAGATGTTAACGGGGAGTTGAATCTTTTCAACCAGGTTTTACCATCAGGGCCAGGCCTGTTAATAAGGCATTCAGGCTAGGTTATACCTTACTAAGATTCTTATAAAATGGCAAATCAAATAAAAATTGATATTTTCCATTATTTTAATATTATTCATGCATATAAATAAAATGATAAATTCAAATTAACCATTTAAATTTCCAATAAAATACCAGTACATAATTACCCTAAACGGGACTTTGAAATAACATAACTAGCATGAATCACATGCCCGCGCAGGGGCTAAACAAGTACAACAATAACAAAATAAAATAAAACAAACCCACGCAGGGGTTAACAAGATAACATACCCACACAGGGGTAGAGAAAGATAGATATACCCACGCAGGGGTAGAGTACTGGAATAAATGTCCACGCAGGGACATGAGTACATAAAATGATAATCGAAGGATTCAACGATCCTTCTTGCCCTTACCCTTGAGCAAATCGAATACCTTCTTAAACAGGCCACTGGTGCGTCGGCGATCCTCTCGCATATTGTGCTGAAACTCGCGTCGCATGCTATCAATCCCCTGCAGGATCTCCTGAACCTGCGGTGGCGACATCATAGGCGCCGGTGGTGGTGGCTGGTAGTGCTGTGGCTGCGGCGGCTGGTAAGGCTGCGGCTGCGGTGGCTGCTGGTAACCCGGAGGGTAACCAAAAGTAGATGGGCCAGCAGCCCAAGGGTCTCCAAGTGGACCACTATGTGGGAGTGAGCTGTAGTTCACAGCTTGCCAATAAGGGTCTCCCGTGTAATCATAACCCTGAGGGAACACCTGCTCGAATGGGTTGAACTGAGCGGCACTAGCATAAGCCGGAATCGGCTCTCCAAAATTCTGCGGCGGCAGAGGCGGGATCGGAACAGAAGTAACCTCCGATACGGGATGCTGAGACTCCCCTGTCTCAGACTCCCCGGGTAGAGATGTGTAGCGGCTGCTACTAACACGTGGAGGGGTGCCTATGCGAATCCCTCCGCGCGTAGACATGCGCGCATTCCTCCTAGGCCTCTGGGGCGGAGGAGGTAAGACTGGTGGCGGCGGTGGCGACGGAGTGATCACGTCGCGCCACAGGGCCTCAGATAGGTCCTGCGGTAGAGGCGGCTGCTGCTGGAGCTGCTGCTGCTGCGAGTGGTGCTGTGAGGGCACCGGCGAACCATGGAGCGATTGAAGCATCGGAGTACCATGGAGTGATTGAAGCATAGGAGAGTTGTGGCTAGGGGTGAAGTACCAATCATGCTGTTTAAACCTCTCCTGGAAGCTGTCCACACCATTAAATGGTGATCCTGTGTATGGCGACCCATCCGATATCTCAATCGGGTGGTTTGGTGTACCTGATGGTGGGAGCGAAGGGTCCGTCTCCTCGTCTACGTCCATCTCGTGACCACCGGAAAAGTGGTCCTCCTGTCCAAGTGGGTTATGGCCCACTGGCTCCTCCACATAAGCATTAGGGTTATACAAACCCTGGTAGGCTGGCGCTGGGTGCTGGTGCGGTGACTGGTGCAACGGTATGTATGATCCAAGCGAATCATGGGGCCCGTTCTCCGAATGGGGCCCAAACGAGTGGGGTAAAGACGGAGAAGTGCTCGCGGAAACCGAATGCCTAGCAGGCTCGGCAATAGACCTCCAAAGGTCGTTGGCGGCTGTGTGGTGTGTAGCAGATGGGGCCCGCCTATGCGAGGGGCCAGCCTCATGATCGTGCGATGTAGGAAATCCTCCACGGCCTCTCATCCTTGGCGGCATCCTGATCCTGTCAAAAGTCAAACAAGTTGCACAACAAAATATATAAGACAATGCATTAATAAATAAAAATAAATTAAACGAAATGTCGAACATTTCCTAAGTTCTTTGTCTAGACTCGAAAATCGAGGAATGTGCAATTGTGTAACTGAGATTAAACACATTAGGATAGTGTTTAATTCACTCAGCGTTGGCTCTGATACCAACCTGTCACACCCCGATTTCCACGTGTCACCGGTGGGCCCGGTGTGGGGTACAGTGACGTAGTTGGCATCGTCATAGACAATCAACACAATATAATAATGCACAGCGGAAGCAGAATAGAAACATTTCAACTTTTAAATAAAGCGTAATAATAAATATCGCAGTAGTTGAAATGGATCCACAGGCGGATCAATAAAATAAGATAAAATAATAGTTCAACAGATAAATGTCGTCCGAGTTTGCGAGACTATTGTGGACGCTCTCTAGGAAACAGCCAGCCTATTTCCGTATAGTACCTGCACTTAATCTTTTGGGAAAAAATACGTCAGTTTACACTGGTAAATACAAATCGACCGACTCATTTTGAAAATGATTTAAAATTTATTTAAATGCACAAGGCATAAATATTTTATTAACTTGGGATAATTATAAAATATAAACTTGTGAACGATTTACATGCACTTATATCTCTGGTGGCCCGGGATCTACTGTCCGGGCTAGAGATTTAATTGACACACCACATTAAAGAGTTATACACGACGGGTGTACGCCTACACCCCGTGCTCTGGTCGTGGCCATCTCGTAAGATAATGCCAAGGATATCCGGGACATGGTCAACAACCCCCCAAAGCCTTTAAGTAAGACAAAACTGTTTAAACGAAATCACACAAGCTATTCAAGACTGAACACCCATAGGGAGCAGGACTTGTGCGCCCGATCAAGCGGTATTTTAAATACCGTACCCCAAGCCCGTATAGGGAAAATAAGTCAAAATGTATTTACCTGAGCAAGTATAAGTCATAAACGATAAGTGGTGGTAGCTTTTACCGGGCTTCCTAATCTGGAACAAAGGTTTATAATTAACCTATTAGATTCCTAACGG
Source organism: Helianthus annuus (assembly GCF_002127325.2). NCBI lineage: Eukaryota > Viridiplantae > Streptophyta > Magnoliopsida > Asterales > Asteraceae > Helianthus > Helianthus annuus. The sequence continues at coordinate 8,412,942 of NC_035447.2, read as the reverse complement.
CCTTTTATTTAAGCTTAAGCTTTGACCGGTTAGTTTTAGGAATGATACGGTTTACGCACGATTAAGCGAAAGACCGGATAGAATGTGATTTAGACCCGACAAGTTCGAATACTTGTATAATATGGGTATACTAAATACATTCTGGATTTTGAAGCAAAAACGAAGTCGTTTGACCCGTTTCGGTCAATTTACGCAAACTAGTTACGTAAACCGAACCGAACGCGAAAAGGGCGATACGGGTAGCCAAAAGATTCAAATGCAAGTTCCCTGAATTAATATGCTTAGAATATGATATTATATCAGTAAGTTATGTTCTATATTGCCCGGGATAATTTTAAACTCAATTTATGCCTTAGAAGGGCATTTTGGTCATTTAAAAGATAATAAAAGGATAAGATTTGAAATCTGAGTCTCGGGTCTGGTTCATACAGTAAATATACTTAATATAACATATTATATCAGTAGGGTATGACCCATATATCAAATATATCATTTAAAACCAAACTATGCACCGTAGGGGTAATTTAGTAATTTCACAAGGGCTAAAAATGCCAAAACTGGAAACCTGAGTTCAAGATATCATACTTACTGTTATTATATGAAAATATGTGATTTACATCAGTAGGTATAAGTCTTATAGGTTTAAAACAAGTACAACGCTTACTATGCGCTTAAAATGCTAAAAATACGATTTAAGGGCGTTTTCGGGTTTTCACAGTAAATCTGAGATTTTTATATTTCCAGAAGTCTTATAATAATTTATTCATCATACAAAATCAGTAGAAAAAGGTTTCGGGTCAAACGGATGTGTAAAACTCCTTTTATGGCTAAAACGGTCAAAACCGACATAAGCCGATATGACTAGGTGATCTAGGATCCGTTCAGCCAAAAATTACTTAAAAATCATCAAAATTCCCAGAATATTATATATAATCAGTTGGTAAAAAGTTTCGTGTCAAAATGTGGCCAGAAACGGGTTCTACGCGAAAAGGACCGTTTATGTAAATTTATAATATAGTTTTACGCTAATGGCCATAACTCACAATCTGGACCACCAACTGATCCGAAACTTTCGGTGCAAGTTTATATAATAAAAATAAAGATCTCTACTCTTTCACTTTTCCAAAAATCCCGTTTTAAATCAAAAAGGGCAAAATAGTCAACTTTATGCATAAACCGGAAACAAGCATTCGAATAGGCTAAACATAGACTCAATCAACGAAAATTCCAGAAAGTTTAACTAAAATAAAAGTAGTCAAAAATACTTTCCAATGCAGATCTCGAACATGCATGTACGAATCCGAATCGATAGTCTACGAAATAATCGTTTTACAAGACTTTCGGTTCCGATTCGTGGCTATACTATAGAGTGTCGAGTTGATGATGATTAAAACACATTTATATATATGTTACAAGTTATTTTCAATGATCAATCAGGTTGCATGTCATCTATATCATTAATCATGTTATTTTTCACAAAGATTGCTTCTGTTGACTTTTTAGAACCATGTTTGACTCGACATTAAGCATGCATGTAGTGGGAATCAGTTAGTACCCTTTAGAGGGTTTGTTTCCCACATAAATACCAATCTATAACAAGTTTCAATTCGAGAAATTACTGGAAGAAATCCGTTTAATCAGAAAGTCAAAGGTTATGAACACCCAGTTTGACTTTTACTAATAATCAAAGCAAAAACGGATTAAAGAACGAATTGAATGCTTACAAGAGTCCTATAGATGTTAAATGATCACTAGGAGTCGGCCTTGATCTTCAGAAATGCTCCAGAAAGCTTGCTTGAAGTTCTTGAATGTTGAGAGCTTATGTTTACAAATGCAAGTGCCAAAAACATTGATCAAATCTGATTTAAAGAGTGAATTAGATGTTTGTAGTAGGCTACTGTTGATGTAGGCATGCAAGGGCACGTATTGGAGCATTTGGGAGGTGCAATTGAGCTGTAAACAACTTAAATTCGGACCCAATTCAACCATATTTGCGAATTCTGTCGCTGGGCAACCCACGCGGCCCGCTTGGGCTTTCCCAGGCGGGTCGCCTGACCCTGGTTCAGCCAAAATAAGTTTCAAACTTGACAGCTTTGACCCCTGAACTTGTACGCGATGTTTCGGCTACTTTTCTCGACCCGTAAACCCCCAAACTTGGTTTCTAAGGACCTTAGGACTTTTACCAACATGGTAATGCCCTCGGATAACTTTGCGCTCAACCGAAAAGCCATGAAATTCGACGTTGACGCTTTTAGTCCCTTAAGTACGGTTTTGGCCATAACTTTCTCATACGTTGACGAAACTTCATGAAATTTTTACCACATATTCTAGTGAGTATATTTTAGCTATACAAAGCTTCGGGTCTGCCAAAAGTTCACTCAGAGGTATAAATTAAACATGTTGACACTTTTGGCCCCTATAGTTTACAATACTTCACTTTTGGGCAATTTCCGCGTCGTATGATCCATGAACCATCCGTTAAAGGTTATAAACATTATGTGGGGTTATCATAGAGCCTATTTATCCCTTGTTGACACTTTGGACCCTTACGTTCCATAGTTTTCACTGTTTGTCACTTTTAGTCCCTCTAAAGTATGTTTTCACATAACGGAACCTTATGACACGTGTCAAGACATTATTGGACGAAATTTTTCGAGGTGTTACAATATCAACACCCATCTTCTCCGCCACATCGTAGATCACATCACGTCATATCAGTGATATCCACTCTCATGTCCACCTTCACCTAAACAAAACAATCCAATTCATCAAACGTCATCTATAAGATTTAATGTTTGTAATTGAAATTCATTATTTTTGACCAAAACTTTTATTTCCAAAATTATTATTTTCGATATTGGACAGCCTTTATTCTGTCCCAAAAAAAACTCCTTCGACTAACTCATTACGGAACTTATACGTAAAACCAAAATATCAAAACACCAAAATGAGATTATTTAAGAAAAATAATTAAAGGCAAAGATAAGAAAACTCACGCTAACAACATTATTTTACCTAGTTGTTAAGCTAAGCACAAATCTTTAACAATCATCACCATTAAAGCATTCTTCAAATTATTTGAAAAAATTAAAAGCAACGTATACTATTTACTTTATCTGGAAAGTGATAAAAAAAATCAAGTTTTACCAAAAAAGTTGGTTCTGAAGCAATTTATATTAAAGAAAAACTAAGATAAAAAAGGTTTTAAAATTTTATATGTTCATCCGTAACAAAAAAACTGAATGTTAACTGAAAAATCTAAACAGATTTTGTTTTTGGATGGAAATGATAACAAAATTGAAACCACAGTGACCCAGATTCAAAATGTTTGAGTTTTGGACTAAAGTGACAAAAATGGAAGTCATAATTTAGAGGGCTATCAAACATTTGTAAGCACTTTATTAACTTTTGGATCCCTTTTCAGTGACAAATATTTAATCACATGTAGTGCATATATATTATAATATGATATTAGATCATATTGTTTGCTTTCTTAGAGTCTTAACATCAAGATGAATCAAAATTCAACACAAATGTCTACCAAAGTTGTTGTATATAATTATTTTACCTTGTTAAGTCAAGATATATCAACATTCATGTGTGCATTTGTTCAGAAAACATACGAAAATAAACATAAATATTGTGGAGAATGAATTAACAAATGAACCTGATGAGAAATTGAAAATCTCTCTCTAGAAATTATCCAAGTTTCTGCCACATCCAAATGTTGATCGAATAGATCGACACTTTACCATTCAAATAGTCTGGTATTGGATCGTCTTGGTTAAGTCAATTTAGCCAACCAAGAAATTCATATAAAGGGCCCAAACACACCGTTGTCCAGGTCTGGTTCGCCATTGATCTTCTCAATTCTAGTGGTCCATAAAAAGGTCACATGGAAATATACTATGGTTGAGAGCAACAGTAACAGATGCAACCAATGACACAAAGTAGTGGTATAATAAACTATACCCACAATAACATGCAAATGTAAAAGAGGTCATGTTGGTTACCTTGTGATTTGCATAAAAGAGTTAACACATCAAATTGACTGTTCAAGCAATGACCATTGTAATGCAATATCAACCAATTTAAAAGCAAGTGCATTAACATGACTTTCTGCAGATTTCTATTTCGTGATTTCTATTTTTTACTAACATTTTTCAAATACTCTTGAAGAAAAATGCACGTGCAAGAAAAAGTACCAATTACATTTGTAATTTTGCAACTATATCCAATATTGCTCATTAATTCATTTAAACTATGGGGCGAATCACCAAACTTAAATAGCAAAAAGCGACACAAAGAATGAAATACAATTGCTGTTAAACACGCATTATAAAATTAAGACATCAGCTACCAAAATTCAAATTACATATAAATCATCCAAAGTCGTTCAAAACATCAACCACATAAACAATAATCGTTTACATCTAATATGCTAAAATCACAATGTATCAGATATAACTCCAAAACTCAATTTGAAATACTTTATAGGCATCGTCAGTAATCGGTTGAAAGATCATTCTTAAACACAATCTACAAACTCCAAGAATCCAGATGCGACCAATCGATATATCATAAACAATGATCATTTCATAACAAAAGGTTCAAAACCTATTCAAATACCCAAAAAAATCACGCAAAAACATATATAATAAACGCCCAAATGTCAGATTCAAACATGCAATCTGAAAAGGCAAAGACGTGAACCGTCACGACACTCAAATCAGAAATTTACACTCAACATCAGGGAATAATCGATTTTCACTCAATATAATTAAACCCAAAACAAAAGGCATCATATTATTTCATCAGTTAAATAAAAGATATCAAACTCAGTATCCGGATCGAAAGACGAAGAACAAAGGATGAAGAATGAAGTTTCTGTGGTGAAAAAAAAAGAAAAGAGAACTTAATCAAATCTCGTATCGTTAATCTAAACACATCGAAAGAACACCAAAATCATTCAATTGCACTTTGAATCAGAACAACAAAGGAATTTACGATTATATGTGAAAAACCGTATAAACATCATTAATAAAAAAGGAAAAAAACAATCAAAGATGGATGAAATTGAGAATCAAAATAACATATACCAAAATGATTAATACATACCGTCGATTGTAGAGTTTGAATCGTAGAACAACGAAGAAGGAGGATCGTGGTTTTGCAAAACCTGTGCTGCTGCTGATGGAGATGAGAAAGAATGCAGATGAAGGCTCCTAGGGTTTTGCAAAATAATATATAAGATCCATTTTAGGAGGTGGATGATCCACAAGTCCGACCTAATTGTTTCGGATCCCGCGTGCAAAGAAGATTGTGTGTATTTAGAATGATTCCCTCCCAAAATCAAGGTTCACTAAACCAATGGATGCCACATAAGCAAAATGGCTCCACCATTCAAAGACAAATAGCCCAAATCATCTCATTTATTAATATATATAGATTTCCACTAAAAACAAATACTTTTTCTCTCTCCTTTTCAATATATATTACATTTTCTCTCTCCTCCACTCACAACCACTTTCAATATATATTAAAAAAGTATAGGGGGTGAACAGTGTCCCCCCAAATATACAGATGAACAGTAACATTTTCTCTCTCCTCCACACACAACCACTTTTTATACTTCTTATATTTTAAAAACCCCCCACACAGATTTTGGTGGTTTGTATGAGAATGCTCTGTTATACACAAAAAAAAAAAAAAAAAAAGAAAAGAAAAGGAAAACCCACTCATATACGAGGTTTATACAAATGTACATCACAAAAAAAAAGAACAAAACGACAATATAAATTGTTTACTTGCTTAGGTTTCCAAGTCCCACGCGCTTACCCTACCAACCGTCAACCTGCTTTCACGGCGTCGACCAGTAGGCCCGGCAACATCCTACACCACTGATCTTCAAACCTCATCTTCACGCGCCGCCGCATGCGAGTACACCTTTCAAACATATCCAAAGCAAAGGCCAACTCAAACAAGTAGATTGTCGTCCAATCATTACCGTTCATTTCCGTGTCTTATCAAGATTCCGGTGACGTAATAAAACGACAAACGTTGTCTGCGTTTAACAAAACCATTAATATCAGATTTATATTACATAAACTCAAACAAGGTGTTTATTAGATTGTCAGACTTCGTGGTTATGAACTTATGATATAAGGTATGGTTTTTTTCTATGTTTGTTTCGTGATTATTACTGCATTATTGTTCTTGATTACGTTGTGAAGATATTATAGATTCATTGAAGTTTATAGCTAATGTTTTACTCAGTGGCGGATCTAGGGGTGTTTTGGGGGTTCCGGGAACCCTCTCGGTTTGGAAAAAATGAAAAAAACAGTGGAAATTTTGTATGATTTAAAAAAATAGTGAGAATTAGTAACAATCTACTAAAAGGAACCCGATAGAAAAATTCTTGGATTCCCTATTGGTTTTAGATGATGCAACATGATTCTTGTTTTGATATTTGTGTGGTTAGATTTGTGCTTTATTTATTTAGCATGTTTCAGGGGTTTAAACTATGAATCTAAAAAGGATAGAATCATAGAATCAAAACTACGTCATATATCTCTCACTATCAAATACCAGTGTTTTTAGAACCGAACCGGATTGACCGGTTTGGCCAGGAACCAAACCAGACACATAACCGGTCGAGTTGTGTGTATTTCAATCGTTTTTATTTGGCTGCCGGTCGGACTGGGTGGTCATACAGTGGCGGATCCAGGGGTGTTTTGGGGGTTCCCGAGAACCCCCTCAGTTTGGAAAAAAATGAAAAAAATAGTGGAAATTTTATATGATTTAAAAAAAAATAGTGAGAATTAGTGAAAATCTACCAAAAGGAACCTGGTGAAAAAAATTCCTGGATCCGCCACTAGTCGTAGAGATTCATTAAAAAAAAGAACGGTTTGGCAAGAACCGTGATCCGCATAATGGGTTGAGATCGGGTTGTAAGTTGTAACCCTATACTCTGAAACCGGTTTGAACCTGGTCAAAGCCGACCCGAACTGGTCAAACTTGGTTTTAAACCGGTCAAACCTTATCAGGGGCGTCTCTGAGAATTCACGTACTTTGTTCGATCTTGAAAAAAATGTGCCCTTTCTTAATGTTTTATTATTATTTAAAAAAAAATCAAATTAGTATTGGGCTCAATAAACCTAATGCCAAGTGGGCTAAATACTAAACCATAAAAAATGATTTGTAAATGGGCATATATTGGAATTGGTATGTGTTTATTTTTATTTTTAAAAAAATAATGTGTACATATTGAATTTTTAAAAAAATCACGTGCCCTTCAAAATCACAAGCCTTGCGCGGAGGTCCTCCCCGCACACCATCAAAACCGCCACTGAACCTTATCCTTTAACATTCTTCAACCGGGTTCCAACCCGAACATGTTCTAGCGAAACTGGTTTTGACTTTTGTTGACCTAACCTGGAACCGGTTCCAACTCAAACTGGTTTGGGCAAATAAACCCGGTTTGTGTATGGTCGAGGCGGGTTTCAAACTTTTCTTTTTGTATTTTTCCTTGCAAATTATTATTTACACGTTATATTTTGTTTATTTAAAACTTCATACTTTCTTAATATTGTAAATTCGCACAAAAATAACATAAAGTATTGTCATATTTTATTTTAAAATAGTTATATATTCTTATGTTGGATTTATTAAATTATTTGTCACGTCACCCGTTTTTTAATCCGGTCCAACCATTGAACCAGTAAGGTTGCTGGTTCGATGACCGGTCCAGTTATGAAAGCCTATAACAATTATGTTGTATCAAAGCCTGTTTTGTTAGTGTTCTTGACATTACTATTACTAGTTTAGTAATTTGGAGCCTTTGTATATAGTAAAAGAGGCCCAATTTAATAAAATAATCCTGTTTTTCTAATGAACACTTGTTATGGAAACAGGTTTTTACACTACTAAATTATTAAGGATGTCTTCAGCTAATGGGACTGTTGGTCACATAGTTTCTTCATCATCAGGGATTTCATCAAATCTTCTTCACATGTCTTCCGTTTCCTCTGACGAAACTTGTTCGAAAAGAGCCTCGTTTGTTACTCAGTCATCAGGAATTCTTCGGTCTACAGCTTTTCGCGAGTATATGAAAGAAAATAACACTAGCTCTTGGTGTACTGATTCGCTGTCTGATTTTCTTGATTATACCGAAAACATGTCGTCCGAGGATGTTGGCAAGCCAAACGACTGGCAAGATTGGGCCGATCAGCTTATTGCTGATGATGACGGTGCAAGTCCGAATTGGAACGAGATATTAGTTGACACTCCTGTTGCTGATCAACATCCAAAGGTATCACTTACATTTTTAATAATTTTAGTTTATTTATTTTGGTCATTTAAAAGATATGTCACCATTTACGGTTTATTATGTATTTATACATTTTATTTATTTTAGATGGAATATTATGTGCGAAAACCGTCCAAAACTACATTGTCACTGCAATTAAACACACCTGTTCCTGCATCGCCTGGAGAGGCTTGCACCCCGATGACACCATCGTCGTGTGGAAGTGGGTCCCAGAGCAAGCCTCGTATGCGTTGGACACCGGAACTACATGAAGTGTTTATGGAGGCAGTCAACAAGCTCGGTGGAAGCGAAAGTATATCTATATATCAATATATATATTTGTTTCTTGCTTTATTTCTCCCTTGCTGTATATGTTAGTGGTAGTTACTTATGTAATTGGTCGTGTTTAACCGTAGGTGCTACCCCGAAGGGAGTATTGAAGCTAATGAAGGTTGAGGGCTTAACCATATATCATGTAAAAAGTCATCTGCAGGTGCGCGTTTCTGGTTTTTTTTTTTTTTTTTTTTTTTTTTTTTGCTAAATGCTTCAAGGGATCTTGTTTTATTTCATGGAAGATAATTTTTATTTTGTCTGTAGAAATATCGGACGGCTAAATACAAACCTGAGTCTTCATCACAAGGTAAACAATATATTCTTTAATTTTTTTTTGTTTTATTTTGTCACTTTGGCTGTGTTTCATGTGACAATTAGTTTCTGGAAGTGTTTTTGAGAATCAAAAAAAAAGGAGGGGGGGGGGGGGGGGGACACTTGCAGCATGCTTTGGCTGTGGTTTGACCCATTTGTTTAAAACGGGTCGATTTGGGTTATATTATATCTCCAATGAGTCAAAACGGGTAAAAAACGATCATTTTTCCGAAATGTGAAATTTTAATGTACATCCTCGCTACGTATGCCATCACACGTTTCTAGACTAGACGTAATATGTATCAATGAATTTAGTGATACAAATCTACAATTGATAAATGACTTCTTGCAGGACCTTCAGAGAAAAAGCCTACTCTAACGCAAGATTTACCGCCATTGGATTTTAAAACGTAAGTTAGTTGTTTATTTCCCCTTTAAGAAACACATTTTAAAATCTTTTTCTATATGCCAATGACCAAATTTCTTTTCTCACTTGTACTCAGTTTTCAGTTTTCCCCTTACGTTTAATGTTTATACGTATAAATGTATAATGTTTAATATAGTAATATCGTCATAGTAATTTGTAATTTTTACAACAGGAGTTCCGAGATCACTGAAGCACTAAGATTACAGGTGGAAGTACAAAAAAAATTACATGAACAACTTGAGGTATGCTTGGAATTCCTTTTTTGTTTAGTTCTTACCATAATTTACTTTTTTGACACTAATCAACGCTTGGAATTAGAGGTGTCGTTTTTGACCCATTTAATTACCAATGGGTCGACTTGGGTTACGTTTTATACTTTTCTTAAGGGTCAAATGCTTAAAATAATAAGAGTAAAATGCACGGATAGTCCTTGTGGTTTGGTGAAATTTCACCTTTAGTCCCCAACTTTTCAAAATTACACTCTTAGTCCCTGTGGTTTGACAAGTTGTTACTCGGATAGTCCCCAAAGCGGATGGAGATTAGTTTTTCTGGTTAAGTGGGTGTGAAATGACAAGGACTATCCGAGTAACAACTTGTCAAACCACAGGGACTATCCGAGTAATAACTTGTCAAACCACAGGGACTATCCGAGTAATAACTTGTCAAACCACAGGGACTAAGAGTGTAATTTTGAAAAGTTGAGGACTAAAGGTGAAATTTCACCAAACCACAGGGACTATCCGTGCATTTTACTCAAATAATAAAATCTGGTTAAAAAGAAAACGGGTCAAATGGGTGGAACAAGTCAAAAGTTACCAAATCGTTCGATTCAAAAAAATATATTAGTGTTGTAATATTGGTTAAAAATTCTTGGGCCAATCCGACCCGGCCTATTTTGACCATTTTGCCACCTCTAGTTTTGATTCAGGCCCTAAGGTGTGTTTTTTCTTTTAATTTTGTTTTTATTAAGAGGCATTTGACTAACCTTTCAAAGTCAAACATCATATTTTATTTTGTGATGAAAGATTGAAGAGTTAAATGTCATTTTAGTCCCTGTGGTTTGGGCCATTTTGCCAGTTTAGTCCAAAGGTTTCTTTTTTCGTCTGTAGGTCCAAAAAGGTTTCACTGTTGCCATTTTAGTCCACTGGGTTAACTTCATCCATTATTTCTGTTAACGAGAAGGGCGATTCGGTCGTTTTATATGGCCGAATTGCCTTTCTAGTTAACAGAAGTACATATAAAATGATCGAATTGCCCTTCTAGTTAATAGAAAAAATGGATGAAGTTAACCCAGTGGACTAAAATGGCAACGGTGAAACCTTTTTGGACCCACAGGAGAAAAATGAAATCTTTGGACTAAACTGACAAAATGACCCAAACCAGAGGGCCTAAAATGGCATTTAACTCAAGATTGAAATTACAAAAAAATAACACAAGCTGCATGTGTGCAGATTCAAAAAAACCTACAAAGGAGAATAGAAGAACAAGGCAGATACCTCCAAAAGATCTTTGAGAAGCAATGCAAGTTTCAACCCTCATCTTCCACCCTTGATAAATCAGAAACCGAGTTGACCAATGAAATCTCAAGTTCTCCAAGCCAACCCGAAACAGAACCCGGCCCGATTAAACTTGGACTAACTTCATCAGAAAAGCAACAAGAAGAAGAAGCTGACCACTCAGAATCACAACCCTCAAAACGTGCTAAATTAAACGAGTCATCATCTTTAGAGCTGTAGACATAACGTAGATACAAGCGTGCCTAGAGTCTAGACTTTGCTTGGTTACAAATGTAAATATGTATCGGATTTGCATTCTTTGTTTTGGCAGCCTAAGTTGAACTAGATGAACGTTTTCTATAAGGATTATTGCGGTTGGAAACGGGTCGGGCCAATGATTGTAGTCAAGTTCTTGTGGCACAAATCCATAACAGGTGTTTAAATATGATATCAGAAAATGTTTGTTACTAAGAGGGCATAGTCCAAGTAGTACTGCTTGTGGATTATGGGTTCAAGTCTCATCAGAAACGCGTTTTAAATAGTATACTGTATACTAATATTCGATTATGGTAAATGAGTTTGGGTAATCGGGTGAGTTTCATCTAACCCCAACCCACAAATATTTGTTAAACAAATCCCCAAGCCGAATAATGGTCCATGTCGCGACTCCTATTTTTTGACTTGTTAAATTTATAACTTATGTCTCATACATCCAAATTGTTTTTTAGTAAATTTAGAGGTGTCAATTCTCAATACGACACGACTTGAAGTGTATTCTGGTTAGAGTTGATATCTTTGACATAATTTCTGTGTTTTTACCGACCAATTTCACACGATTTACCATGTTTAATTTAATTTCAGAAATTACACTTTTTAAAATTTTAAAAAGTCAATAGGCTTATTTTTAACTGTTTGAACAAACTCGTGAAGCTTTTAAAATAAATTTTGTTGTTTTTATAATTTTCTAGTGAACGATCAATAAGCTGCGAAACATTGTAGATCATCATAATCATACTCAGTAAATCCCACCAATAGCAAAGCTAAGGTAGGGGTCTGAGGAGGGTAAGATGTAGACAGTCTTATCTTTGCATCGTAGGAATAGAGAGGCTGCTTCCAGTGAGACCCCCAGCTCGATAGTGGTTTTGCATCGAGCCTTGGGCATAAGGCACGTAACACTTAGCAATTTGGACAAAAGCCGATTAGTGCATTTACCCCCTTGTCTTTCGACTATCAACGCCATCACATGATGCATGATTAACCGTCCATCGCTTTTTAACGTTATTTTCACGAAATTAGTAAAATAACGTTAAAATTAGTGCACTTTCACTTTTATCCCCCCCACATATACACATTATCTATACATATAATAAAAGAAACCACTTTGGGGACACTTGTTATCATATTAAGCCATGTCTTATAGATAATTATAATTTTAATTTAATCTCTTCTAATTAATTATAGATAATCCTCCTACTAAATATTATTTAGTTTAATTATATTTATCTATTTACTTCAAATTCAAACTTAGTTATCTAATTTGATATTAGAGTAAATTACGATTTTTGCCCATGTGGTTATATCACTTTTACTCTTTTAGCCCAAAAAATAATTTTTTAACATCTGAGCCCTCAACGTCTTTTTTATAATCCTTTTGAACCCTCAACGTCTTTTTTATAACCCTTTTGAACCCTCAACGTCTTTTTTTCTAACAATTCCTATAGAAGATAATATAGTCTTTTGAAATATTTATTAGATTTCAAAATTATTTATCTTGAAATTAACAAAAGACTACACTAAATATAAACTAATATAATGTAAAGAGTTAAATGTCATTTTAGTCCCTGTGGTTTGGGCCATTTTTTCAGTTTAGTCCAAAGGTTTTATAATACACAGGGTTTATACAAATATAACAAGAAATAACTTTTTATTAAGTGGTATATAAAATTACATGTGCTCAACCCATACAATACATAAGGGTTTTAAAAATGTAACTTTTTTCATTATTTAATATATAAAATTACAATGAGTAAATTGCCATTTTAGTCCCTGAGTTTTGTCTAAATTTGTCATTTTAGTCCAAATAGTTTTTTTTTTCCTCTGGGTCCCTGACTTTTCCCTTTTGTTGCCATTTTGATCACATACACTAACTCCATCCAAAAACTCCATCTTTAACCAGGGGTATTTTGGGGATTTTCATTTTAAATGTTTTCAATTGCCATTTTGATCCAATTCCAAAAAATCAAAAAAATTCCAAAAAATCAAAAAAATTCCAAAAAATTCTAAAAAATCATAAAAATTCTAAAAAATTCTAAACTGACACCGTTTCAACGCGAACCGTTTCGACCCGAAAAAATCTAAAAAATTCCAAAAAATTTCGAGCTGAACCGTTTCGAGCCGAACAGTTTCGACGCGAACCATTTCGAGCTGAACCGTTTCGACGCGAACCATTTCGACCCGTACCGTTTCAACCCGAACCGTTTCGAGCTGAATCGTTTCGACGCGAACCGTGCCTCGAAACGGTACTGGTCGAAACGGTTCAGCTAGAAACGGTTCGGTTCGAAACGGTTCAGCTCGAAATGGTTCGGCTCGAAACGGTTCAGTTCGAAACGGTTCAGCTAGAAACGGTTCGGTTCGAAACAGTTCAGCTCGAAACGGTTCGGCTCGAAACGGTTCAGCTCGAAACGGTTCGCGGCTCGAAACGGTACGGGTCGAAACGGTTCGCGTCGAAACGGTTCAGCTCGAAACGGTTCGGGTCGAAACGGTACGGGTCGAAACAGTTCGCGTCGAAACGGCTCAGCTCGAAACGGTTCGGGTCGAAACGGTACGGGTCGAAACGGTTAGCGTCAAAACGGTTCAGCTCGAAACGGTTCGGGTTCGAAACGGTTCGAGCCGAAACGGATTTTTTGTATTTTTTTAGAATTTTTTAGAATTTTATGATTTTTTAGAATTTTTGTTATTTTTTGGAATTTTTTTGATTTTTTGGAATTTTTTTGATTTTTTGGAATTGGATCAAAATGGCAATTGAAATCATTTAAAATGAAAATCCCCAAAATACCCCTGGTTAAAGATGGAGTTTTTGGATGGAGTTAGTGTATGTGATCAAAATGGCAACAAAAGGGAAAAGTCAGGGACCCAGAAGCAAAAAAAAAAAAAAACTATTTGGACTAAAATGGCAAATTTGGACAAAACTCAGGGACTAAAATGACAATTTACTCTAATATTTTTCTAGTATTCATCCAGACTATGTTTTAGAAAATATAAAATATAATATAAAGTTATAACGAAAGCAAAATATATTTGCAATTAACTAATATAATAGTATATGTAATAATGTTTTTTTACTATTTATCAAGAGAATGTTTTAATATATATATATATATATATATATATATATATATATATATATAATAATGTTTTAATATATATAATATAGATTTGTTACCTAAAATAATACAAGTATTTAAGTATTATTCAATACATATTATTTAAAATAATGTTGAGAATTTAGAGTCGGCACTTTTGTTTAACATGGAAGTGTTTTATTATGTCAAAATTATTTACATTTGTTAAGTTTTTTACGTAAAAATTAAAATCTGAAATTACCTTCGAGATATAAATTGAAAACAAAATTCAACAGAATTTTAAAAAGATTCTGGTAGTCAAGTGTACGTGTCAGTGCCAAGTCAGATAATATTCAATTGAATATTGCTGAGGTGCACAGAATCTTATTCAAAAATAATTGAGTTAATTACTCTTTTCGTCCCTGTGGTTTGTTAAAAATCACTATTTCAGTCCATTAGTTTAAAAACTGTGATTTCAGTCCCTGTGGTTTCACTTTTGTAACCATTTCAATCCACCTTCGTTAACCCCATCCATTTATTCTGTTAAGTACACGTGAATTGTATTCTAGGACCCACTTGTTAAAACACAACCCAAGCTACCCCACACCACACCATTCCATCCCTACTCTCATTTCTGGCAAAAGTTTCCGGTCATCTTCTTCGGCATCACAACCCCACCCTCTTAATGTCCGACGACCCATTACCCCACCCCAATTATTATCTTCCTAGCAGCATCAATTAACATAATAACTTTGAAAATAATGCTTACCTGGATATTTTCTCATTCTAAAATCCAAAATTAAAATTTTGGAACCACATATGTAAAAATAGTGCTAGACTTCTACTTCTACTGAAGTCATGATGGGTCGAACCCTATAATCCAATTTAAGTCCATATGTCATACAACAATAAAATCATATAAATCCAATAATAAAATCATATAAGTCCATATTTAATTAAAACAAGGGTAATTTAGGTATTTCATTAAAAACTTAACTGTAAAATAGACGGTGTTAGGAGACTGGACTGAAATGGTTACGAACGTGAAACCACAGGGACTGAAATCACAATTTTTAAACTAGTGGACTGAAATAGTGATTTTTGACAAACCATTGGGACGAAAAGAGTAATTAACTCAAAATAATTTGTCTCCTCCTTACGCCTCCTTTTCCGTATAAGTACAGGATTAGTCATAACTCATATATAGATAGCATATCATCTTACTTACTGTAGTCCTTCACAATTCACTCCAAGAATAATGGTGATGTACAACCAGGAGAAGAGGTCCCATTCGGCCAAGTGGACTAGTCGCGACCATTGGCTGTTTCTAAATGCAGTGGCTAATGGCCCTCAACGTATGATTGATACCATCGGAGAGTGGCAGGAGCTAGTCAATGGGATTCCAGGTAAGACGCCCGATGAGGTCAAAGCATACTACAAGGCGGTGGAACACGATTTACTTGAGATTGAAGCGGGTCGGGTTAAGTTACCGAATTATCCTGATGATGATGATGATATTGGAGGGGAATCATCGGTTGTTGAGGAGGTTCCTGCAAGGGCTGGAGATTTATGGAAAGGGGGATTGGCGGAGCATATCGAGAATGATGGTGGTTACAAGGACGGCTACACAAGTGGCTAGCCATGCCCAAAAGTATTTCCTCCGCCAGGCTTCACTTAAATATCAAGATAATAACAAGGAAGAAAATAGAAAGAGGAAGAAGAGGAAGAGGAGCAGCATTCATGACATCACCACCATGGTGGTGCCTGTACAGCCGAGTTCAGCAACACCACCAGCCACTAGTTTGAATGACGGTGACCAAGGAACAGGAGTTCCAGCAGGACCAACAACATTGTCAACCCATGGGGGACAAAGCATTGGCAGCCACGACATAGCCGCAACCATACAACCAACATCACCAACCACTAGTTTATATGGTGACCAAGCAACAACACTGTCACCCTTTGGCAGTGGCAGAGGAGCACAATCATCAATAACACAATGGCCGAGCAGTACCACCACTGCAGTGTCACACACACAGCCGATATCATCATCACCACCAGCCGCTAGTTTCTATGACAGCCGAGGCAAAGATTTGTACTGTGGCCAAGGACAGCCAGTCACTAGTTTCTATGGCGGCCAAACAACAACATCATCACACTCTGGCGGTGGTAGAGGAGCACAATCATCAATAACACAATGGCCGACCAGTAACACCTCCAGACACTAGTTTCTATGAGAGTCGAGGCAAAGATTTGTACTGTGGCGAAGAACAGCTAGTCACTAGTTTCTATGGAGAAGCAGTACCCCTGCGGTATGAAATCATGGCTGCTAAAGATTACTCTGAAGAAGTATTTGGTTTTGAAAATATCAGCTACGTTAGTGAGCCTATCTTCGAATAGCACAGGGTTAACCTCAACCATAATGGCAAATTGAACTGTGAATATCAAGAACAATTGTTAATAGTGTTTGGATTTGAATTGGTTTCTGTTTATTCTATTGAAAATCTATTATTGCATGATTTTTTTGCTTGTCTTTGGAGCATCTCCAGTTGATCAAAACCAAAAAAAAAAAAAAAAAATATACAAATATGGATTGGAGTAGCAAAAAAATGGTATGTGAGAATATTTAAAAACTGCAGAAAACGCAAGTAGCACAAGTTTCGCGCAATGCGCAACTAAAATTTGTTCATTCTTTTTGGAGCTGGCCCGTGAATCACTTAACAAGATTTACTTGAATATATATTTTATGTTTCATGTTAACAATAATACACTTATGTTAACCGTATTGGTAACTCGACATGATCAGTTGGGCAACGGGTCACATTTTTCACTTAAGTTCACCACTGATTTTGTCCATACTGCAGCCCCTTCATTTTAAATGGGAGTTTTCACATAATTACAGCAGACTCACGCAAAATTTAAGCGTCATAAACATTAAAAGCCAGTTAGGGACAGCATCAATTGACTTGAGATAGTCAACCAAGTTTTATAAAATTACTTGGATACAAGGTGAAAAAAATTCTCAAGTACATGGGCGTGTTAAACAATTCTTGGGATAGATGGTATGATTCCAATAATCGGGATGTTACTGTGTAATTTTCGGGACATTGCTGGCCCTTGTTTCTGTATATATTGATATAGAGTTTGCTGTTAAAAAACATGGGCGGGTCAAACCTCTCCTGACCCTAAGTCTTAACTTTTCTTTAACTTGCCTCGGAACCAAAATACATTTATGGATCCAATCATTTAATCATGTCAAATGGATTAATGGGATTTCAGCCCGGCCCAACGACTCATGATGTCTTCACACAAACACATTGAAGGCATTCTAATTAATATGACAAATATAGATTGAAAACAGTGAATAAAATTTATGCTGAAACAAATAGAATCATTAGAAGCAAACAAGAGGGCCCATTGATGAGAATATATATACATAGAATTACAAGTTTGGTCTATAGTTGCCGACTCGGATTAGCGCCAATAATATCGTCATATGAATAAATTCAGTTACACAATTTTTTTTTATAATGTTACTAGGTTATCACCCGGGAATACTCCCGGGTTGTGAATCTTTATATCTAAAAAATAAATATACATCTATATATATTAATTAATAAAAATATACCATGTAGTTGTGAATCTTTATAACCCAGGAACATGCCGGGCAAAAAAAATCAATTTATAATCTGATTATGTCATTAAATAAATTAAAAGACATGTTTTCAAACGTTATTAAGTGTTTAAATAAATAAGTTAAAATTTGGTGTCAATACTATGCGGTACCAATGTTGAAATTAAAAGACATGTTTTCAAACGTTATTTGCCGTAAAATAACATTTTTTTTCCATGGGGCGCCTCCTTCCTTTTCTTTACATGTGCACCCCTATGCTATGTGATACGGTACCGGTTAAGCCAAAGCACGTATGAAGAAATGAGTTGAGCCAAACCACTTTTTTTTACCATAATCCCAAAGAAATAAAGGCACTTATGTTTTTAGCTTTTTTAACCGAAATCCGATTACCAAACCTGACCCAATGCTACCTAAACCGAGTATTTAACACAATTGTACATGAAGGTACACATGACCTAAGTAAAAAACATAACAAAAACTTTCCACATCAAACTTTCCACAACAAAACTTTTAAACACATTAAAAGAAGATAATTGAGATATATTTTATTTTTTAAACAACCAACAAATCAAATTTTATTAAAAAACAGATTAATGCTAATCCACATCCAAAAACAACCAGACAACAAACTACATCATAGACCCAAAAAAATTAACACGAAATTTCGCCAGTTTTCCCATGATAAACCAACGGATTTTGACTGATGTTTAACCCATAGGTACGCCAAAACTCTAATTTCCTACTTTAAACTCTCCACCTTAGGTTGTTTACGGTTGAAGATAATATTGTTTTGACTTCGCCAAATGAACCACACAACCGTTAGAATAATGGAGTAGACAACATTTCTCCACTTCACAGAGCCTCTCGCTTGCTTATAAAACTTCAACTGGTCCTCGAATTCAAAGAAAAAGAAGCCATAAAGCATGTACCATGTATTAATAAAGTCCCAGATAGTTTGTGTCATCCCACACGATTCTAAAAGATATTCTGAAGACTCCTCATATGCTCCACAAAAGCTGCACATAATAGACCCAATACTAACACTTCGTCTTGCTAGATTTGTACTCGTAGGCAAGTGATCCAACCCCAACCTCCACGCTAAAAAATGACATTAAGTGATACCCAATTGTTCCATTCAAAAACCGTGCCATTCTCCGAAGAAGATGTTGAATTCATTTTTTGTTTGAAGTTCTTTAGCAAAAATACACCAGATGCATCTGAACTCCAGACCCATATGTCGACGCCAAATCTGTCTGCTAAGATGGATAACAACATTGTTATTCCGTCTAGTTCAGTTACCTCCTGGAATGTGGATGGCTGTTGAGCCCAGTCTTCTTATTGTAGAAGTAGATTGCTTGTATCAAACAAAACCAATAATCTACTTAAAATTGAACATTCACCCCATGAGAGAGTGAGATGATGACTACCTTATACAACATCTACTCCAAAACCTTTAAATCATTCATGTAGTTGTCTCCAATGGAAGTGCTACCTAAAGAATGGATCAGATTTATCACATGCTATTGAACTAATAAAACAAATATTAAAAGTTCAAAATTCAAATTACAAAAGAAAAAAAAAAAGTGGCAGAGAACCGTTATCCCATGGTAGCAAAGACGTTCCCTGAGCTCTCATGCCATAGTTAATAAAGTACAATAAAAAACAAAAACATTATAACGTTGATTATTAATAAAAAATATTACAATACTTTGTTTATATATACAAAGAAGCAAAGCCATTCATCACAAACTTTCATGTGGGATATCCTCGAATTAAATCATATCATACCATGCAATAACACTAAACTTATTGTAAACAACGTATATGACAGAAAATATATTATTAAAAAATTGAAAAATGTAGTAAAAACTAAAATAAAAGGAAAATTGGTATTTAATAAACCAACATTTGCCCAGTTGGTAAATAATAATCCAACCTACAGAATTGGTATATAATAATCCTACCTATCAATATGTTGGTACTTAATGAACCTCCGTTAGTTTTTTTAACTGAAGTTAGTTTTTAAGTTTTATTTATTACACAAACAGTCCCTGTAGTTGTAATTTACTAGTTTTAACTATGAGTTAATAGCCAAAATGGTCCCTGAGGTTAATAGCCACAGCACCGCCACCGCCACCACCACCACCACCACCGCCGCCACCACCACCGCCACCACCACCACCACCACCGCACCGCCACCACCACCATCGCCGCCACCACCACCACCATCGCAACTCTCGGGATTCCGGAATTTTCTACCAGCATCAAGGGACTTCCATGGCAGATTTTTCCTTAGAAAATTCTGGATTCAAGGATCAAAAATATCTAGAAATACTAGAGATTTCTTAGGAAAATATCTTGGATATCTTGGATATTTTCCTTAACCATTCTAGACTAATCCTTGTAAATATCTTAGATATTTACTTAGAAATATCTAGATTAGGAACAATCTAGATCCATAAGCAACTAGTATAAATAGGTGATGTTGGCTCATTTGTAATTCACCTTCCAAGATTGTAATCAAGCATCCTTTGTAAAGAGTTCTCAAGCAATACAAGTGTTCCCTTTATTCACAGTCTTTGTTCCCCTTTGTTCAAGTCATTGAATCGAGTTGCAAGTTGGTGTCAAGGCTGATCTTAGCACGGTGACTAAGAGCCGCACGTGGGTTGAAGGACTAACTCCGTGACAACTTGGTATCAGAGCAGAACGATTCTTGGATACGTTGGAACGTGACTCTTAACCAAATGAGCTTAACATTTAGAGTATGGTTGCGCAATGGTGGTGGGAGAAGACCAAATATGGGTTTGCTTCGGCAAAGGTCTTTGTACTCCGCGAGTATGGGATCGTGAGAGCCGCTCAAATTATTTGTTTTAAATCCGGTATATTATTTGCATGAAGTTTTATAGAAAGAAAGGCAAAAAAAATCAAAAGAGAATAGAAATCAAGAAAAGGCTAATTACTTCTAGAATAACAGCATAAGTTATGGTTCATGACTCAAAATTGAAACTTTTGTCAAATTAAAAGCATTTAACTTGAAATATTACAGGAAAGAATATTCCTCTAATATATCTCACATTTACATAATCATACATCTGTCACCTAAAACAATGCTGTAGTCTTTATGAGAAAATAACACAATAAAATACCGTTTGTCCAATAAAAAATCTTCAAATAATATTATTTAAAAAAAGAAGTTGAGAACTTTTAGGAATTATATTCCTAATAACATATTCATAAATTTTTTTGATGGTTCTTATGGTGTGCAAAAGGAAAAACCCGACCTTACCCGACCATTACCCGACTCGACTTGAGAACTGATCAAACATAAAATACATAACCGATTCACTACCCTAAATATGGGGTCGGTTCCGGTCCATAGGTACAAGTCGGGTTTCACCATGAAAAGAATCGAGAACCGATCTAAATACCTGGGTACTTGGGTTCGATTCGGGTTGGGTATATTTTCGGTCCAGTTCTCGGTTATTTTCGGTCCGGACCTAAACTTGCTCACCCCTACCAAAATTTTGAATTTGGTCCCTAACTTTCCAAAAGTACATAGATGGTCCCGGTGGTTTCCATTTTGTAACACATTTAGTTCTCAACTTTACCAAAGTCACATGGATGGTTCATATGGTTTGCATTTTGTAACCAGGGGCGGAGGGGCGCCCGACCCCCCGAACTTTTCGCTCAGTAGTGTTATATATGTAGTTTTCGTATAGAAATTTTTGGTTATATACGTTTTTGACCCACCGGTTCTATAGAAATTTTTTGGTATATACGTTTTCGACCCCCCTGTCATTCGGGTCAAGCTTCGCTACTGTTTGTAACGCATTTAATCCCTAACTTAGACCTACTGAAACCTTAAGATTTGTTATCTAGGGGCTAAATGCGTTGCAAAGTGCAAACCATAAGGACCATCTGTTTACTTTTAAAAAAAACTAGGGACAAAATCGGAAGTTTTGGTAAACCAAAGGGATCATTTACTTTATTTAAAAACTTTAATTGGATAATGACACCTATTTTTTAAAAACAAAACGGCGGAAAATTCTGAAACAGAATCCAACTATATATATATATATTCAGAAATTCTAGCAGTCTTGTAGATATAGATCAACACCCAATAACAGAAGCTACTAGATTCTCGCTGATTCAATTCAATCATGGACAACCACAATAACAAATCCGTTGATTCAACGTGGACTCAACACGACCGTTCGATGTTTCTACACGCAGTGGCCAACGGCCCGGATGATATCGCCGGAAGATGGGACGAGATGGCCAATGCGATTCCGGGCAAGACTCCCGAGGAGGTGAAAGTCTACTACGAGGCGGTGGAACACGATTTACTTGAAATTGAAGCGGGTCGGGTTGAGTTACCGAATTACAGTGATGATATTGGTGATGAGTTTGTTGTTACGGTGAAAAAAGAAGACGAAGCGGTTGGGAATTTGGATTCGGAGGTGTTAGCGATGGGGGATGGAACGAAACGTGTGGAAAAAGAGCGGAAGAAAGCGACTCCATGGACCGAAGAAGAACACAGGTATGTTGTGGTTGTTTTTTTTATTGATTTCGTCTTTCGTAGTTACATTCGTTTATGTTATGGACGGAAACCATTGCAAGATATGGGACAAATGGGCTCTCTCACCAACGGGTTTCTTGAAAAAATTAACTTGTTTCGTCTTCTTGAAGTAGATATTAATTTTGCATGATTAAATTTGGATTCATGAATGATATCAGTATAAATTTGACCTTGCAATTGCATAGTCATTGTTTCTAGTTACATTGATCATACCTATTGCATTGTTTGACTTAAAAAGTCAACCCAATGAATCTTGATTAATTTGGTTCATGTTCACAGGAGATTCCTGCAGGGGCTTAAGGTTTATGGAAAAGGCGATTGGCGCAGCATATCGAGAATCATGGTGGTTACAAGGACGGCTACACAAGTCGCGAGCCATGCTCAAAAGTATTTCCTCAGGCAGGCTTCACTCAAGGAAGATAATAACAAGGAAGAAAATAAAAAGAAGAAGAAGAGGAGAAGGTGTAGTATTCATGATATCACCACCGCGGATGTACCCGTGGTGGAGGACACACAGCCGAGTTCATCGACACCACCAACCTCTAGTTTGAATGGTAGTCAAGGAAGAGGAGTGCCAACACCAACACCAACACCATCATCACCCCATGAGGGACAATTCAATGGCATTGGCAGCCAAGGAAGAGAACAATCATCGCTAAAACTATGGTCGGGAATTCAGGGCGTTACAACCACCGTTACCACCATGGTGGTGCACACACAGCCGATATCATCAACACCACCACCAGCCACTAGTTTCTATGGTGGTAGCAATGGTAGAGCAGTACCAACGACAATAGCAACATCGTCGTCCCATTATTTCTGTGGCGGTCAAGGAAGAGGAGGACAACCACCCACTAATTTCTATGGGGGACAAGGAGGAGGTGCACCGCAGCCGCTCAATAGTTTCTATGGCGGCCAAGGAAGAGGAGTACCGACACTGCCAGCCACTAATTTCTTTGGTGAGCAAGGAAGGGCACCACCGCGGTATGGGTTTATCAAAAATTTGGCTCCTACCCATGTTAAAGATTACTCTTTAGATGAAGACTTTAGTTTTAAAACCAGCTACTTTAGTGAGACTAACCTTTGAATAAGACAGAGTTAACCTCCAGTTAACCATCAAAGCAAATTGAATTGTGAATAGGTAACAATATGAACCATTATCAGCTCAAGAGACAATTGTGAATAGTGTTTTGATTTGATATGATATGATTTGGATTGGTTTATTTTGGTTTTTGTTTACTCTATTGAAGAACTACTATTGCATGAGTTTCTATTAGTCTTTTAAGCTTGTCAAGTTGCCAATTACCTACCTCTTATTTTGATTATTATCAAATAAGAGGAAACTTTAATGCATTCCATTTGAAATAAATGAACAAAGTATATGCTTTCATCTCAGACAAATTATAAATTTCAATACAAATGGTTTCAATGGTTTTATTTGCATCTCTTTATATTTATTTACATGCATTCTCAAATATCTCTTCTTCCTGCCATTGTTTAAACTTTATTTGCAACCAAATCATTACTCGACCCGATGAATGTTACCTTTTCTTTGAATGCTTTTATAAGTTTGGGTTTGATCATGTTCTTGATATGGTCATTACAAAACGAGTCAAACATCTAAACAGATTGCAGAAAAGAGATTGGAGATGAGATGGTAGAAAATCCCAATGACAAACAGAAAATATTATGTAAGAATCTTAAAAACGGAAGAAAACGCCATTAGCACGAGTTGTGCTACAGGCTCAACTGAAACTTACTCAACTCAACTGAAACTTACTCAACTGAAACTTATTCTTATAGTTCTCTCAGTCCTTCTTGACTTTATGGTTTCTGATGATTAAACAAATAAGTAGCTGGTTAGTAGTAAGAATCATGACCATGATAAAAAATGAACTCTTTGTTTAAATCAAAAGCCCCAAATAAATTTTCTTTAGGGTGCACGGGGTGCCTTCGGCAACCCCATGCGGTGACCCATTTAACCGAGCGGTAAGACACCGCCATCACTGCGGTGACCAAGAGAGAGGGGGTGTTCCCGGTGGCGGCTCACCGAAGAGAGAGGGAGGAGAGAGAGAGGCCTTGTCCAATCAATGCTTTTCTTTTTTTCTTTTTTTTTAACAAAAAACCAATTCACCTAAGAGGGGAGTGCCGCCATCAATTTAGGGTGTTAGGGGAGTTTAAGAGGGGAGTTGACGTGGCACACGAGGATTGGTTGGGCGTAAGAGAGGGGACTCACCTCTTAGGTGAGCACCCCTTACACCCGTAGCTTTGTTCATATACCGAACTTTAATAACAATAAGGCCACTAGGGGTGGTTCACTAGTGATGGAATTCCATCACTCCCACTATCCAATCAAGTAATGCCATGTCATCAATCAAATTTCCATCACTAGTGATAGAAATGTAGGAGGGGTGGAATCACTAGTGATGGAAGCATCATAATATAAAATCATCATAAGTTTATATACGTGCAACAGTCGAAATTTCAAACTTTTCAACGCGTGATGTGAACAACGCGTTGAAGATACCACGCGTGATCAGACCACCGGCGGCGGTGTGCCGTGGTAGTTCAACGCGTTATGGCTCTCCATAACGCTTCCGCCCCGTCTGCTCTAATCTGTTTAATAACAATAATTAGTTTCACATGAAAAATAAGAATGATCAACAATACAAAAACCTCAATTAATCAATTTTAAATGCAGAAATTCGTTCAATCTCTAGCATCAATGATTGAAAATCAATGAATTCGATCGATAATAAATATAAATTACCTTTTCGTCAGCTTTCTCTTTATCGGTTTTCTCTTTCGCTTCAGGCTTCTGTTTCTCCATTTTCTGCAGAAGAAAAGCAATCAATTAAACACTAAAAAATAAAACATAGTAACATACACATACGCAATACCTTAACGTAGAGATTTTCACGGGCACGTTCCTCATCCTCGAGCACACAGCCTTGGTCGCTGAAAAAACGAGAGACTAATATGGAATATGAGTTGTAGTTCGTAATAGACGTCAATATGATATCAGTTCGGACACCTGCTGCAACGGCATCCGAAGAAGATAAAAGAACTTGAAATTTTAGACATCCATTTTCGAAGCCCTGTAGTGGTCATTAGATAATTTAAAATAGAGGCCATCTCTATTAAAAGATTAGTGTGATTTTATTACACCAGCAGCAATGTATGTTCCTAAAGAAGTCATGCTTTTATCATATATTGCAAGCATTCCTCATGCTTTTGAATTTTGATAATTTATCTCAACCACTCATGTAGCTGCAAGGGCGGAGACAGCTTGTTAGCAGCTGTAGCACGGGCTACGGCTCAAAGTCGTGTTCGCAGTGTTTCGCAGTGTTAATTTTTTGTTTTTTTTTTCGATTTTATATAAAGGATACCCCTAAAAAAATACGAGGATACCCCTATAAAGGATTTTATATGAATACACCGTAATTTTTTTTTTTTTTTTTGGGATACCCCTGGTGTTAAAGTCTAGCTCCGCCACTGGGCCTGCAATTAACATGTTTTGTCACACTAAGCAATCTTTTGTTGTAGTAGCAAGTAGCAACTTCCCAGACTACAAAAGCACTTTTTTTTTAAATCAGCTTGTTTTGATCTGATCATCTGAACCCAATTTGATGAGAACCTGTTTCGACCATTTTGATCATTAACATGTCTTCCTATCATTAAAAAGTCAATTTTCCCAAACTAATACACAGTTTTGGACCATTTAAAAAAAATTAACTAACCTCCTATAGACCTATACTATTCCTCACAAGAACCAAACTAACCAATTGGTGTATATTGTATAATGTTTGTTTTTAATGGCGGATCTTATTTAACGGAATTATGATCATAAAATTCTAAAAACTAAGTGCAGCCACGATGAAATTCATGTTAAGTGCTAATGGCTATGTTGGGGATAGAGGTGGCATATTAGTGTCTTCACACATCTCATTATTTCTCAAGAGATATGAAATAAACATAGGTATATTTTTCATTTTGGATGAAAATAATTTTCAAAACATTAATTACTTCGCACACCTACTTCTCATGTAGATTAACACAGCTGCATTCATGAGCTGCCCAGGGTTGGTTTGTATAAAACTTAAAACGAGTCGAGCCTAAACGAAAGTTTCACATACATAGCTTGACTAAGGGGGTCGAGGCACCTCACGGGTTGAGGGTTCCAACCCTTGCGTTAACACCGCCGCCACCCTGGTTGAGGGTAAGTTGTCCGGGTAAGGTAAGCGGCAAGTGTAAGGGTTGAGGGTTGATGAGTTTAAGGTTTAAGGGTGTGTGTGATTGGTGGGTGGAGTAAAAGAGTGAGGTCAATGGTTCTAGGGTACTTAAGGTAGGTGACACCGGTGTTGTTATGTCAAAATCGACAGTGCATCGACGTTGCTAGGATAGTATCAATTTGGTTCGACACTTGCTATTGGTTACAATATATCTAGTATACTCTATACTCCTACTGAAGTTGTTCGAATGGTATGGGTTTGGTTCCTCACAGTAACGAACAACAAAATCAATTATCTATGACTCGTCCGATTTTGAACATAACTTTTATTGAAACGTAATTAATAATAAGCACATCGCAACGATATAAAGAATTACACTATATTATTAGAATAACAAAACAGGTGAAAGACGTCAGTTTCTAAAAAAGAAAACTAAATATGATGTAGCTTGATAACATGTGTGTTTGTATTTAGATAACTTGTACATTACCACTTATAACTCAATTTCTTTTTTTATTGAGATGTAGATAAAATAGATACGTCGAACTGGCATACTTGAAATTTTATATATTATCCCATCTTAAAAAGTTAAAAACAAAATATATTTGCAATTAACTAATCTTTCTATACTAATAAACGAAAATATTTTATGGACACATGTCACTTTCTGGTGCTTTCTTATCTTATTTTCGTATTTATCTCTTATATTAAATACTAGTTTACGAACCCGCGAGGTTCGCGGGTGGACTTAAACACAAATGAATATCTTTAATTTATTGAAGTAATCGTTTGAATTAAATAACCGTTCAAGAAATAATAAATTAGTAAACTACAATGAGACAAATAATGTAATATCTCGAGATACATGATGATGCAAATTTGTGTAATATTGTGTGTATGGAACATAATAATGTTATTATGATTTTTAGGGAACAGTTACATTACATGGAATGAATGATCGAACGATGAATGAGTACATGGATATCACAAGTCACGAATACTTCTTTGTAAACTACATTTGTCGTTTTATTAGTAGGTTTGCCGTCATTGTCCAAAATCAGAAGTTTAACTCCTTGTCTGGTTTTAACTCTCGATAAAGCAACATACAGCTGACCATGGGTGAAAACTGGCTGTTTGAGATACAGACCAACTCTAGACAGTGATTGTCCCTGACTCTTGTTAATAGTCATTGCGAAACAAACAGCCAACGGAAATTGTCTCTTTTGAAACTCAAACGGAATTTTTTTATCAGAAGGTATCAAACTAATCCTTGGTATATAAGTGCGAGTGCCTATGTTACCTCCGGATATTATCTCGGCTTCTATTACACGGTTATACATTTTTTTGACTTGTAGTCGTGTACCATTGCAAAGACCGTTTTGTTGGTCAATGTTACGTAATAGCATCACCGGCACACCAACTTTTAGTGCTAGCCTATGATTAGGTAAGCCGGACACTTTAAGACCATTAAGCACATCAGGAGAGTATAGTTTTTGTTGTGTAGCGTTTGGATTTTCAGACTGACAAAGAGTGTCTGAACTAAGATATTCTCGTTCTTCGCCTGGGAATAGTGACAAC
Organism: Helianthus annuus; assembly: GCF_002127325.2. Taxonomy (NCBI): domain Eukaryota; kingdom Viridiplantae; phylum Streptophyta; class Magnoliopsida; order Asterales; family Asteraceae; genus Helianthus; species Helianthus annuus. Next base: position 8,384,702 of record NC_035447.2, on the reverse strand, counting down.
AACCGATCATTAATCTCATGCACAACCTCGTTCTTAGGTGCAAGTATAGCCCTCTCACTGAAATAATTCTGATTGTTGAAGTTTTCAAGAATTGAAGGATACACAAAATCAATTAAAGTTGAAATGGGGTCCGATGTATCAGTGATCAAAAGGTCGCTTGGTATTTCAATTGATGCTTCTCCATCATTTGGACCACCAACATTTCCCTCACCTATATCCAAAAGCCATTTTGCAAATTGTTTTATTTCTTCAGCATCACATGCTGAACTTCCAACTGTTAACCTCATGTTTTTTGTTAGTCTCAGCAACTTACATGTATTCCACAGATAAGACGAACTAATTGAGGCATTGACAATCTCTTGTCTTCCACCATTTGGAACAACCGGAAGGATCTGTCTAAAATCGCCTCCTAAAACAATAACCTTTCCTCCAAAGCGGATATGTGATCTGTTGGAAGTGTCGGTATTGAAAATGTCGTTCATTGTTCTATCCAACGCTTCGAATGCATGCTTATGGACCATAGGTGCTTCATCCCATATAATCAAGTTTGTTTCGTGTAGTAGTCTAGCTACATCTCCATCAGGTTTTATATGACAAACTGAATCCTCTGTAAGATTCAATGGAATACGAAACCTGGAATGCGCGGTCCTGCCACCAGACAATAACAACGACGCGATCCCACTGGAAGCAACGTTTAATACAATTTGATCTTTTGATCTGATTGCCGCAGATAATGTCTTCCATAAGAAGGTCTTCCCGGTCCCACCATAGCCGTACACAAAAAAAACCCCACCTTGGTTACCCTCAATTGCGTTGATTATTTGTTGGAAAACTGACCGTTGCTCCTCAGTTAGCAAATTAAGTTGATTATTAAATTCAACTTCAAGATTGGTTTGGTCGTATATACGCTCCTCGTTAATCAAACGATTGTCTGAATCAGACATAGACGCATTATCAGGGTACGGCATTGTCTCAAATCTTTTGAGTGATGAGTTGTTTCTAGCTAAGAATTTTTCAACTTCACTCAAAACGTAGTTTTTAAGCTGCTCATCTGGAATTGATAAAGCTGTAAAAAATCGAAAAACAAATATATTATGAAATTGAAAAAAAGTTAATGGACCAAACCATATATCATAAATTAAACACAAAACCATTTTTTCTTTAAACCGAAATTGTTTTTTTTTTTTTTTTTTTTTTTTTTTTTGTGTATCGCAACCAAAAACCAAACAAAGGGAAGAAGAACTACATTTTGTGTAAAAGAATTACCTGTAACTCGATGATATTTTCTAAGTCTGTAGATAAAGTCGTCTGTCATGTATCTCCATGTGCTTTCCCATACAACCTCTGGTCTGGATAACGTATTTGTTAATAGCAAAGTAGCAAATAAATTACGAAGATACGAAGGGGATCCAGTTTCATTTGCTTCCTTGATTGCCTCAATATATTCTGTGTCATCGTCCAAAAGACCGAGTGCATAACATGCATCTCTAAATGTATCATATACCTTACCATCAACTGTTTTAATATCATCAAAAGATTTTGGTCCTTTCACTTTGTTAAGAAGAATTCTTAAAAAATATGCTTCCCCAAGAGACGGACTTACAGCGTGAATTCTTCCAATAGACTTATGTCTTTGTCTAGGTTCCCAACAACGTTTATCAAGCTTCCATACATACCAACTTGGAAACTGAACATATGTAAGTGTACGAGCCAATGTGTCATTCGGGTCTTTGTTACGTTCCATCCAGGAAAGAAACATTGAAGCTTTGACAGATGGTTTGTTAAGGACTTGATTAATATCCTCGTCGGGTCCAAAAACAACAGGTTGTTTTCCGGGAAGATGGAATGGCAGCCTCATAACAGAAGGAGTCCTGTAATGCACATCGTATGCGAAGATCCTCCAAGATGCCTCACAAGCCGATAGATACCTACAATCATAATATTCTTTGACCTCGTCTTGTTGTAGTTCTTCGTTGTTACTATCATGTTGGACAACTGCAACGGTTGCTCTATCAGGGCCTTTATTTATATATTTAAACAAATATTTAATTGATCCGGCTTGATTGCACCACTCAACATTTATATGTGCCTGGTACCGTTTCAAAAGTTTTTTGTTGTATGGCACAACACTTCGGTTGTCTAAGTCGATTCCATTTTTTACTACAGAAACACCATTATCTCTTCTTTTGTATATTGGGAATCCATTTGAATCCAGTGTAGTATGATCTTGAAATTTCTTTGGAAAACCCTTGGAACACTTATTGTCAACCATACATGGACAACTTAAATTAGCGTTACCACATGGACCATGAATCATATAGTCTTTCACAAGCGCATATAATTCTGCATCTTCTTCTTCATTAGGGATTTCTGCAGTTATAAATGGATCAACATGGTCTACCGTTGGAAGTTTGGATTCATTTTCTAAGAATAAGCATAGGTGGGCATGAGGCAATCCTCTCTTTTGAAACTCGATTGTGTAAACAACTGTAAAAAAAATAAACCATTAGTAGATTTAAATAATCTAAAATCAATATAAAAAGGAAATTGATAAAATACCTGCTGCAACTTTTCCAAATAGATGGCGTTCTTTAAAATCTTTGCAAATTGAATCCAACTTTATTTTAAATAATCTGGTCAGTATATCGGGCCTATCTTCAGGTTTAAGATTTGTGTCTCTAAGAAACCTTTTTACCTCAGGCCACTTTGGATTGCACGTGATGGTTATAAAAAAATCCGGATAACCAAACCACTTACAGATAGCCATGGCATCTAAATAATTTTGCATCATATATCTCGCGCCACCGGTAAACGAAGAGGGCAAAAATATTCGTTTTCCAACCTTAGATATGTCTTGCTGGCCCTTATTTCTTAATTCACATAGACTTTCATAGCTATCTGACCTTAGATTCTTTTGTTGAAGTCGTATATAGTTAAGCCTTTCGCTCTCAATCATAGTATACGCATCAACCAAGAATTGTTGAAAGAGCCTCCTTGAATTTAGAATCAATGAAAACTGATTAATTCTGTTTTGCAAACGATATGCAAAGAACTCTCTCATTGTACAATTTGGACGTTTCTTATTGATTACGTCTACGACACCACGATGAGGGATGTCAATTCTATAACCATCATCTCCATAAGGAAACAAAATAGGATATTGAAGTGCAAGGTATGAAGGATGCAATTCACTAATTCGTTTCAAAGTACCTGTCCGCGTTTCAATAACTATATCTCTATTGTTGATGGTATTGGCAATATCCCCAACAATTAGAGCAGCAACTTCACCACAGGTTGGTAAATTATATGTTCGTCCATCCTTTTCTCTAATACCAATTAGACGAAGCTTGAGATTAAGATCAGGGTTTTCATGAAAACAGTCTCTAACCATCCTATAAGCTTTTACCAACTGATTTTCTGAATCTAAAAGACATTTTATATGTTCAATCAGTTTAGTATCAAGTTCAGCCACACTCGAGGAGGATGAATCCTTGGAATGACTGGTTAAAAAGTAGAGGAGTGTTACAAAACATAAAGATTAATAAAAATACTACTATAGAAAGCTTTGATTGGAAAAAATGTTTAGTTGGTTATAATTACCTAAAAACGGATTGTCTGTTGGAAAGTTCGTTTTCAGTATCGAAAATGTAGAGCTGGCAAAATTTAGGTTGATCTCCGTCTTCCGGAAGCAGGCTTCCAGTGCTGTGGTAGTTCTCTCCACTAATTCTGTAGCAGAATGGTCCATTACCTCTGTTAACAGTGGGATCAACCTTACCACCCATTGACGTGAAAGCAAACATGGAGTTATACCGTCGAATATTATTCAAAAAATGTTTGCTTTCTTTATCCTTATACATAAAAAGTTTCTTATAACTTGGAACAGCATCTTTATAATCTGGTAGTTCTACTTTGCCGTAACCACAACATAAGAAATAGCATATTCTTCCTTTCTCTTTTCTTCCCCTTCCTTTTTCAGCATCCCATAATTTAGCATTGCATACTTCACAAGTAATACATTGGTCACCATGATCGATATAATCTGTAAAGTTAGTTGAAAAAAAAAGAATATTACTTTACGAAGGAGGTGTTTGTATAAAAATAATAGATACTATTTAGTTAATTCAATAAGTAAAGTAATTTTGATTATACCTGTTGAAACTCCTTTGTAGATTGCCTCATCTGTAGTTTCCTCTGTCGTCAAGTCAATCATTGGTATAGGAGATGTAACTCGCGATTTACTTATTAACTTACGTTTTCCTGGCGACATCCTCTGTAAAGAAGAACTTTCGAGAATAGTAGATGTGTTGCCAGAATTTGTGATGTTTGAAGATAGAGAAAAACGACGAATGTTTATTGGTGTAGTCATGTTGTTTGTAAGACAGCTAACATTACCTAAATAACATAATATACTCCAACTTATTAACTTTTTAAAACATATATACTGTATTTGAAACTAAATCCGGATTATTCGGTAAATATAATCTTTACTTGTAGGTAACACCGACGATGTAGGAGTAACATTGTGCGTGTTGGAAGATAACAATCTTAAATCAGTAGAAGATGTTAAAGTATTGGAAGGGTGTAATTTTCGTTGTTGTAGAGTAGTAGATCTTTTACTGTCTAAATATAATTTCCTTAACCTCCGTCTCTCTTTGCAGTCATTTTGAAGAAATCTCGGGTCAAAAACTGTAATATTATAATAAAAAACAGATAATGTACATATAAACATTATCCAAATAATAAATACAATTTATGTTAAAAAATAGTATCCTACTTTAAACATTTATTAAAGTTTTACCTCCATATTCAATGGACGCCTGTGTTGTATCATTGACCATGTAATGCGGAATGGATGATGAACCAGAAGTAGATGCTATAACATCTATTGATTGTGATGTACCTTTTTGCATTCCATAACGTTTACCATCGATGTATAATTTTCTAAGTTTACGCCTCTCCTTACTCTCATCTTGAGTAAGTTTAGGGATGAAAACTTGCAGACAATCATTAAATATAAAACACATATAAGCTACATGAAATATAATGATACAGTTTAAATTGAAAATGTAAATATTCAGAAGATAAAAAGTTAAATAATACCGTTTGAAATGTTGCCCAATGGTGTTCGATGAGTGAGATCTGGGATAATAGGAAATACGTGAGTATAAATACAATACATGTGTATAAATACAATTTCATGTATAATTACAAATAAAGTATTAGAAAATAGGAAACAGTAATTTGTAATACAATGTCATGTTTTTTGACATAGGAGTAACAGAAAGGAAGTTGTATTGCAGTTTGGTAGCATATTAGAATTTGCAGTAGTTTGAACGACGACATAATAAATGGAATGGGAATGGACCAAAAATGATACGTTTATTTCTTTCCGGAAATGAAAATGGTTTGTAAGTTCTTAAATTACATATTTATTAGTAACATTTATAATGTATAGTGAATCAGTATATAAAAATACTTTCATTGTTTCATATTTTTTAAAAAAATTTTGTTATAGTTATTAATTATTTTAATAAATCAACCGGTTTTATAGATAATAGATTTGATTACATTAAGTAATCAAATAGATTTGTTATAGTTATTATTATTTATAGTTATTATTTATGTATATATAAAACTACACAAAAATTAATTGAAGATAGGGACTACTTCTGTAAATGAAATAAAGTAACAATAGGTTTCATCATCTACTTGTCAAATCAGATATCAGATAGGTATACATAACAATGATTCTTGTCTCTTTCTCTATTACCCACTTATTTATATTACACCAAACTTCATACCCATACACTGTTTTTCCGTCGATCGGCATTCACATTATCAGCGGTGAAAGAAAAATCACCAACAGGTACGATTCAAACTTATGTTCTCACATAACGTAGATGTTTAATTGCATCAGTGTTAGAGATTTGCAATCTAAATTTGGGGATTTTTAATAAACCGACATGTTCTTTGATAGACAACATATAGTTTTTAACGGCATTTTCTTCGTTGTTTCATCATATTATATAGATTTGCGTTTTATCTGAGCGAAATTAGATGTTTTGTGATCTTGATCTGCCGTTATTGTTCCAGGATTTGGTTTCGTATTGTTTGTTTTATTGGTTATGTCGGTTTAGGGTTTCGATTTGAACATGATTATCGTTGGGGCATTATTATTATTATTGAATGATTTATTTCTGCACATCTATTATTGTTTGTTTTAGGTTTTTTGGTCAGGATAATTGTTGATATGTATATTTGTTTGGCCTAAGTGTTACACACAAATGTTATTAAATTTGGGGATTTTTCCAATATAGATATGTTCTATGATAATCAACATCTATTATTTACGGATATAATTATATGTAGTCAATGGCGCGTTCTTCAACTGAGCGAAAGACACAAAATAAAAAAAGGAAGTGATACTGCTAACAGATTCGGACTCAGACGAATCTTTCACTTCGGAAGAAATTGACTGGAACGCACCAGAACCAAACCTCATTTTCATGCCCTCCTCTTGTTCACGTTTTGTAAGTATTTACATTGATTATTTTGTAGTAAGTTGACTGTTGTTGTTATATGGTGTCATTAGTGCCTTTATCATTACCGTCTGGATACTTGTTTGGCATTTCTTAGCGGATACCGGTTAAGGTCGCAAGAGCCATGGGAATCGATCGCTGCGGAAAGGTGACCATTAAAAACAGGCGTGGTGTGGAAACAAATCTGAACGTCACGGCTGAACCAAAACGATCAAAAAAGAAAAATCGGTTTAGTGTATTGGGATGGCCAGCATGGGTTCGTGAAAACAACATCAAGATGGGTTATCTTTGCGTTTTAGAGTGGTATGAGGATATGCCTACACTCTTTGTTAGGGATGTAATTGAAGAATAATGGGGTTAGTACCATAGATCGCCACCGTTCAACCATTTTGTATGGTAATTTTGTCTAACTAACGGTTTTGGCAATAAGTATATAAGTATGTAGGAATGGTTGTTTAGGAAGCTGTTTAAATGTTTTGTTTATGTTAGCTGTTGGAAAACAACTAAATAATATTTTGGCCTATGTTATATGTTTAAATATTTTGATACATGTATCCTGTTGGAATGCTACTTTAAATTTAATGGTCATCTAACAATTAAAACATCAATATACGATTCTAAGTTGTTAAAGACAAAAGGTTTTGATATTTAAATGTTTACGACGGAATCGTGGTCACGTTATCTGCATGAATGCATCTAACTTTAAAACTATTACATGAAGGTACGTTCCTTTCAGAATTTGATTTAGTTTACAACTATTACCTGAAGATACATTCCTGAGAGCGTTAGAATGTCTTTGTAGAGACCTATTTTTCCGAGAATCCAAATAGATTTTTCGTTGTCTTCGCCTCTCTTTCGCTTCCTTATTCGTATCAGTATAGCGAACTAAAAAAAATTAAAATTACAATTTACAAAGTATACATAAAAAGCAAACTACTATACCAACATATTAAAGGAATATGCATATATGTGTGGAATATATGTATACCATTAGTTATGTCTGAAAATGGAATCCTTGCTATGCAACCTGCAACATCAATAATAAAAGGATACAAAAAATAGTATATGTCATTTGTTTGAGCCATGTATCTACCTAATAATCGATAAACTGAAAGATATTCAAAATGCTACCACTTGTAGTGTTTGTATTGCAAGGTTGCTTGACGAAAGACGAAGACTCAATCTTTGACCTTTTCGACGTGAGTATAACTGTTAATAGGTTCATGAAAAATTAAGTTACCTGATCGCGAAATTTATACTTTATTTTGATAAATGAATGAAATGGCACTTACGGTTTGCAATGTTCTCGTTCTGTACATCTTTTAATGAAGAAGAGAAATTTTCATTTTTCGATCTTTTTGACATCACCGGAAATGTGATTAAGGTTACTGCAATAAGAAGAAGAAGAAGATACAATCGTTAAATGTATAAGCCTTTAGTAAAACATCAAACATGAGGCTTACATAGTAAACGAAGTAGTAGTCTTCGTTCAATATAAATAGTGGTTTACATATTTATGGAATCAATTTAATACCATATCAAGTTAAATCGCAAAAAAATTTCTTGATTTATGTTTGATTAGTTATTCCAAATATAAAATGACCTATAGTTTGACCTTTCCAAGTATAGGTTTTGTATTTTTGGTATGTTATGAATTACTACTATCAATTGAACTATATTGATTATATCATCAATATTAAAACGAAAGTATGAAACAAATGTGAATTCAAAAATTGACAATTGACAATTGACAATAAATAATATATTTAGTAGTATAGCATTCTAGAATGCTGATATACATTTTTAGTCATACAAACAAACATAAACTTAAACACTAAACATATACACAAAAGTTAGGTAACATACAAAAGTGCACTAACAAATAAGTCCATACGGTTACATGTTCAAAGGATAGCTACCAAAACAAAGACCAAACAGTTTAACATAAAGACAGTTTATAAAAGTTCGGTGCAGTTTCGCTTAGACATGTCGGACATTTTTTAAGATAACGGTTTTCTTTGAATTCACATAAGTGAAATCAAGCATGTCGCCATCATTCAAGTTATTTTCCGCCATAAATACAGGCCAGTCGATGACTGAATAGCGAAAAGCACTTCCGTTCTTTTCCCGTTTGACTTCGTAAGTACTAACTTGCCCCTGCATGTTTTCAATCTTCAGTGTATGAAGCTTCTTTGTAAAACCAGCGCGATTTGAAACCCCGACTGGAAGACGCTGCATGTAAAACGTTTATTTAACAGTTTAAATCTTAAACATCCAATAATAACGATAAATAATGTAAATGTAAATATTTAATTTACAAAATAATACCAGCCTGTATTCTCCTTTACGTGTAAAGTTCAAAAGTTCCGGATCTTCAGGAATAGTGTGTTGTCCGCGATTGTCTCCATGTAAACGCTTCTTATACTTGGAACTACCAACCAACCTTATATTTTCCTTTGCCTTTATGAATTCAAAAAATAACATCTTCAAAACTATACCATATTGTCGTTAACAAAATAATATTATTTGTATGAATCTATAAACTTACATCTTCTATGTGAGATTGAGATCCTTCAGATATAAAGGCCTTGGAAATAGATTGAACGTCATGTTGTTTAACCTTACTTGTATTTCCACTTCCCTCCATGGTGATAGTATCTTCTTGCGGAATACAACTATCCTGTTAAGAAGCCACATTTTACACTTATAAATATAATGTACATTTATACATGTTACACTAAATAGCATATAAATTTTATGTATAAAGATACATTTATAAAAATATACGATTACCTGGGGGACATTTGGTTCTTCATGTTTAAAAAAGAAGCCATAATCTTTACGTAAGGCCTAAAAATTACAATATGCAATATAATAACTCCCATATAACCAATAATCAGAAATGTGTTTATAGCTAAAAGTAGTTTACCTCGTCTATTTTCTGAACGAACTGATCACGAGATATTTCAAGAACCTCATCATCGGAATTGTCTCCCATTATTAACACAACCAGCTACTGAAAATGAAAATAGAGTTAAGTGTTAGTGACATAAAAGATCCAACTTAAAGGTAAAAGATAGTTCCCACAAAACGTTGACTACACTATAAACATGTATTTTCTGCCATTTGTTAAAAGAGAAACTTAAAAAAACTCTTTACAATTAACAGTCAAACCATCAAGTCTGCAAATGAAACAATAATTTCAGGCTATTCGTGATGAAATACATTAATGAAATTACAAAATCTAATAAAAACTTAATGGCTACCGAATCAATCGTTTTGAATGGAATACCAAACAAACATCACAACTGTAACAAAAAATATAACAAATACATAGATTCCGAAACACTTTTTTTATAATCTTCAAGATCAATATGAAGACATGCAAACATTTAAAATAATAATCGCTTAAAAATTTTAAAAGTAAATAAAAAAAAGAACAAAAACTTTTCAAAATCAGCAGATCCTTGTATAAGATTCAAGACATAGAACAAACATTCATCAGCTGTAAAACAACATTATACCTAAACATTCATCAGCTTTATACATAAACCTTCATCGGCTAAAAACCCTAAAATACAACTTCATGAAAATGTATATACAAACTGTGTAGATAATGCTTTGAGTTTCCAATACAATAAAAAGTAAAACATCAAAACTAACAAATTATATAGCAAATAACGATTCGTTGCCGAAGATATAAGATTTCGAAACACCAAACAGAGAAATAATCAGACTTCTGAACAAACTTCATGATAAAACTAAAGGAAAATAAAGTAGTTATTATTTAATGAGAATTACCGATCAAGAGTTAGATGAAGTTTTTATGAAGAAGATGAAGATCAAAAGGGTTTCTTGGTTATTGTGAAGCTTAAAGTTCTAGAAACATACCTCTTGGAAAGGAAAATTCGGTTGATTAGTGAGAAGATATTCTCAAATCCTTTGCCTGTATACTTTGTATAAATAAAAGGAAATGGTAAAAGTTGATTCTTTAGATATTATAGGGGTTATCATGATATTTATGTTACCAATGTATATAATTTCTTTGGAAACATGATAACCATACTTTATTTTGAATAAATTACGAATTTGTAAACTATTTAAATAAATATCTAATTTTAGTATGATTACAAAATACGAAAATTGTAAAAAGTTATCATATATAAATGGTATCTAGTAGATGATTAGTTATTTACTATGAATTAATTTAAATGGTATCCTAATACGAATTTTTCAGATAATATCAATCCACACGAAAAAAGTTAAATACAAAGCAATAGGTTTGATTATCAACGTGAGGAATCCAGTAATTGGACATCTATTCTATTATGGTTAAAAATACGATTTTATCAAATAATGCAAAAGTATAATACAGTTATACTTTTGTATTTTTGGTATGTTATCAATTATAATAATCAAATAACTGATAATATTATATAAACAACAATATATTTATTTGAAATGTTTATTTACAAACCAATGTTTAAATGTTATAAAACGTGTATTATAAATCGTAAAAAAAAAAATATGTCCATTTAAATAAAGTGGGAAGGAAAGAATTTATGTTAATTTTGTAAAAGTATAATACAGTTCAAATATATGGAACAACTACTATCATATATATCCAATGCAGATGTAAATAAAAAATATTTAAATAATAACATCAAATAACACTGCATTTTAACATCTCATTGAAAGGTTTAAAAAGTATATATAAATAAGTAAAAGAATGCCATGAAACATGAAATAATAAATGGGTCATTTAAAAATACAATCACATGGAATAGATGATCGAATATTAGAACCAATAAGATGTGATTCCGGAATGTTAGGCGAAAAAACGATGTTAGACAAATCCGTTGATCTCAAAATGTTTCCTGCAAATTATATTATAGATTTTTAAACAAATAATTGTGTCAACTTAAATGTTAAGATACAGAATAAAACAAACTAAAAAACTTACTGGTGTTGCAATAAACCAACTTGACCCGAGCAACGTATATTATAGACTTTTTTTCTATATTCATCCGAGTTGTAACGTATCCCAATCCTCTCATGTCATACAATTCCATTTCAATAACATGTCCTCTGTTATATTTTAATTTATTGTTAAATAATAAGTTTTAGATAATGTGTAGTCACCAAAAGAGTTGACTTACGTGTAATCTTGTAGGAATAACCTAAACATATGTTTATTTTTGTCTCTTTCGCCACATATTATTCGTCCAACAACATCTACATAAGGTAAAACTACTAACATAATTATTCAAATAAATGAAAAAAAATATATTATATTAACTAATAGATAACAAATACAATTAAACTTTAAACAATAACATGTAAGCATCAAAGTAAAAAGAAATTAAACTTACCAACAATATACCTTTCATGTCTTCTGTCATGAGCTAATGTTTTAATGCATGGTGTCAACGGGTACAAAACAAAACCTTTAGGAGGATCAACTAAAAAAGGCGTTAGTTTTGAAAAATCATTAAATACGATCTTTTTGTTTGTAGAGACAATGATGTAGCCTTCATATCTTGGATATTCATGATAAATAAGATTTTCGGTTTTGAATTGGGACAAAGTATATACACCACCAACCATCTTACTAAATGGGTATAAGTTAGAACAGTTGATAGGCACAATTGCTGCAATCTTCTGCCTCTAAACAAAGTCATGTAAAAGGATTTTCAATAAATTATAGTTAAAAGTAAGTTAGAAGTCGAAATTTTAGCAAACATGTTATGAAGTTACCTGTTGGTCGAGTAGCACAATAATCAATCTGTCTAAGTCTTTGTCATGCCATACAAATTCAAAGCTGACAAAGATAATAGAATACCATACACCATCTTCTTTCAAGTCAGAAAACAAATCAACGCATTCCACTTCTGCCGTTTCCTTCATTTAGAAAAGACATACTTTAAAAAAAAAAAAACAATAGCATAACAAAGCAAAAATTATAGGAAAATGTTAGCAACACAACCAATGACATACATACGAAAACGTAAAAGGAACATCTCTTATTAATAAACTTTCAACGACACAAAAGCATAAAAACACAAAAGTTCTAACACGGGAACCATTAATAGGTTTTACGAAAAAACAAACAAACAATCCACGAATAAATAAAAACCAATGAGATGTTCAAAACATTATTAGTTGCCACAAACTACTTCTCAACCTTGGGAATCAGTAATCCCACAGTGACACCATCATCATCGACAACCTCCTTGCCAGATTTACGGGGTTTTGTAGAGGACTGCGAAGACATCACATCATCATCGTAAATGCTGTCCAAATTCCGCTTCAAGTCGTTTTCAAGGACACGAATTGAGGTACCGTTGAGATCTTCATCGGGTGTTTTAAACATGTCTTTAGTAAAATTTGAAACAGGTGTCTAATCGGCTTTGGTACGGGAGACAGAATCCTTAAAAAAGGGAAAACAAATAACGATTAAAAAAAATGGAATTTTAACGAACAACCAGATAGAAATTACACACATTTACGGGGACCTCATCTGATGCTTTCATGTCAGAGCTAACAACATTCAAACGCTCATCGTCAACAGGCTGAAATATGAAATATAATATTAGTTATATAATTCGTTAGAGTTATATAAAATATAACAAAACATCAGTGCATAGGTTTTCAAGTACCTGAATGACATCAAAGATTTTATCTAGTTCGGCAATCACAGTTCGATTGTCTGTTAATTTTGAAACAGAGTAACCATCCGATTTGTGTTTTATGTTGAAAGGACTGATAGATATCTTGAATGCAAACTTCCTGTTGAGTAGAGCGTTGAGTTCGTGCGGAAAATGCCCTTCGTTAGCCAACTGGCGAGTAATATACAGAAAATAATAATTATGTCAAAAAGCGATGTAAAGATAAGTAACTAATAATAATCGACAGCTGTAAAACAAAACAACAAAATATAACGTACATCAAGGTTCTTATCCAACAGCTGACTCGCGTTAACCTTCAACAGCTTAAGCACCTCACGCTCAAATAGGGTGAGCGTCACAATCCCTGTACAATCCTGAACACGTATCGGAACCCTGATCCTGAAACACGTTAATTATAAGTTACACAACAGTAATGGAATGCATAAACATCAAAAAAATCAATTGATATGTAAAGTAATAATACCTCGGAACGGAGTAAACAGGCTTACTGTTACAGCCATCATCCTTACACTCAAGAACAACAATATCTTCAAAACCATCGGAACCATCTTGTTTTTCTTTTGAAATTGTTTTTGTGGTGACCGATCGATTACAATTTCTGCAGGCATTGTAAAACCAAGAATCCTCGGAAGCAAAACTCTTTATAGTTCCGACAATAATTACAAACTTTTTCTGTACAAAAAAGATATTACAAATGACGTGTTAATGATATGTCAAGTAAAGAAACATGGTAAATGTTAGACGTTTAGTACCTCCGAAATCTGATTTAAAGCTCCAATAGTACTGAACTCAAAATCCGAAAGATACTCTTCAGTAGGATCTTTTATTCTGGATGCACTCAATCCAGAAAAGGTGGAAGACGTTTCGGGGGTAATGTTTGAGAGGAACCTAACAACACAAAAAATTGAACATTATTTATGAAGCCAGTCAAAAAGTATTGATATGGTGATGTTAAAACATACCTCTTCTTAAATGTTAAAATGTCATCAATTTCAGCGTTGATCAACACGCGAGTGACAGTGTAGAGATTTGAAACATAAAGATACCCTGTTAGTAATCACAAAATTCTCAAATTCCTTATGATGGACAGTTGATAACAAAATATTGTGTAATTATAAGTACATTTTATGAAAATGTAGGAGTATACCTCCCCAGAACCTGTATTTTCCGAATTGAACAATTACAACGACATTTTTTTCATTTTGGTTGTCCCTTTCAAAATCCAAAATCTGTTCAGCATAAGCATCCCAAAGAGTAACATATATCTGCTTCCCTCTATGCAAAATAATAAGAAAAAGAAAAAAATTAGAACAGGACTGAATGAGTTACATATAGTTTGTAGACAAATAAAGGATTAACAAACTCTAAGTCCTGAAGCATGAATGTTAGCTTCTTTTCTTGTTTCCCGTCTTTGGTATCCTCTTTTAGATCATAAGGAAAACTCTTAACGACAAAACCAATTACGTCTACAAATAAAACAATATTAACATAAAATTATTTGTAACATCATATAAAAAACATATCGGTATTATTTATTAAAAATAAAAATAAATATACCAATGGGACTTTTAAAGGACTTGCTGTCGTCAGTAGGGTCTTCAACAATAGAACTAAAAGGAGAGAAGTTGAATCCCCACTCAGAACCAACAGGTTCATCACAAACCGACACTATTGCGTTGCTGTTTAGATTAATCTTGGTGGAAATATGAACATATTTCACTTTCTGTCGATTCTCGCCTAATGAAGGATTACGGATGAACAAACATTGCTTCTCCTTCAACAATTGTTCATACTCTCTTGCAGTCTTGGCTAAGACAAACGCTTGAATTTTCGTCCCCTAATATATACAATAAGTACAACAATTAAATCCAATAAAAGAACGTAAAATAATATGTATATGAAGTATGATTATAAACAATTTTGCTGTACACTTACTTCTTCGTACATTAAAATCATATCATAGCAATAAACCTTTCGAGAATCATTGAAGGCTGGTCGACTCCATAGTCTGACAATGCGAACTTTGATGGTATAGTCATCCTGGTTGAGATTCAAGTTTTTCAGCAACGTGATGGCTGGTTGTTCCATTCTACGTAGCATGCAAAAAATTAAAGAATTAAATGGACATATAAAATTAGACAAAAATAAGGAACATTTAAAATACTACATAGAAAACCTATATGAATTAACTATTGAAAATCAAGGAAAACTCTTACAATCTGGATGAGAGAATGATGATCTTTTTTTAGAATGAAGAAAATAAGTTGTGAATGAAAATGTATGTCGAAATTGGTATTTATGCTAATATATTATTTTTGGTCATTATAATTTCCTTAAATATATAAACCACTAAAAATGTGTACAATCAATTAAGAAGTTGAATTGGCAAGTATATTCAATCAATTTATTATTTTAAATTAAATTACAATCAACACCATATTTCAAGTTCCATTTTGAATTTCGGACTATTTAAATATATTGAATCAAAATATTAAACTGTAATCCATTTCACAATCATTACCATACCTAAATCATTACGATATAACTAAATTCAAGTTTCATATACGAAATTTTGAAAAAGATTCCAGTTAGTATTGTACAACATGATAAGTATTGGATTTGTTCAATCTACATTGTAGTTTAGTTTGTAAACATGATATGTATGTGAAAATAATGCGATTAAACTTACCTGCACGAGCCTTCCAATATGGTTTTTAAACTCCGACTTCATTATCTTTAATTGAAGTGTAACTATAAAAAAAATAAATATAAGATAATTTAGTTCAGGGCCTAAATACCGACTCGCCAACACATAAAACAATAAAAGTTAATTCAAAGAATAAATATCAGTTCATAAACTCAATTGTAACAAAGACATGAAACTAAATAGTTAGAGTCGCTAATTATAAACACGGAGATTTGGACCCGTTTATAGGTGTTTTAAATTGAATGGACAGTATAAGGCAAGCTATTATATAGCAGCTGGAAATTTGATGGTAATGGTTGCTTTGTAAAAAGGCTTATAATGAAAGAAACAATTTGTGGTAGTAATATTATGGCGTTTTATACTTTTAGCAAAATAGTAACCTATTATGTTTCTCCGGTGGATGCTGGATCTAGGTACCAATTCCGTGGGGAATAATGGTTTTTTGTTAACAAACGATCAGCTATCTTCATGTTTGTGTTAATCTTAATCTTAATATCTTAATCTTAATTCTTAATATGAGAATATATCTATTTAATTGTATGCTTATTAGTAGTTTATATATCATTTTTTATCAATCATAAATGTAGTGGGAATAAAAACTACTAAACACATAGAGTAAAATTGTCACACATGTAATATAGTGGTTAAAATAACAGTAAAGTTATTAAAATAATATAAAAACTTGAAATTCAAAACCAACACCAATGTTAAAACAAAAGATAAAATTGAAAGGCAAAAAACATGCCGTAATTGTCTTATAACTACTTGGTAGGCCTAACGTAGGGTACAACCCTCTCAACACTCAAAACCTGATCATTTTCATCAAAGGAAAAGTGAACCTGGTCACAGACGTTAATCCGAGCGGCTTTCATGAACTTCTTCCAAGAGGTTAAAGCGTATCGAAAAGAAGTCTTGCCTCTTCTTTCACGTCTTTCACGTCTGGTCCCGTTTGTAATCTGAATTGGCGGATCCAGATGCAAAAATCTAACGGTCAAATCCTTTAAACCTTCATGAAGTCTAGCCATGCGTGAAACAGGATCGGGAATCCTCTGTATTGTTGTAAAAAACAAAAAAAGAATGTTTATTAAGTAAAAATTGGATACCATTTGTGTATTTGCAGCATGTAAAATGAATTTATAACTTACAAAATGATCTTCACCAGCCATACGGACAAACTTTTTTACACCACCATGTATTTCTTCATCATTTTCATTTTCAACATCAACAGGTGCAACTTCAGCCTGTAAATTAGATGTATAACAAAAATTAAATTAACAGAAAAAAAATATAATTATGTACGAATATGAAACATACCTCATCGATCTCTACATCCGAAAAATCCATTTGAAGACCGTTTTTCCCAAATACTTTTAAATGGAAAAAATTACCAAAAGATTTTGTAAAAAACATAAAACAACCATCTTTCAACTCTAATTGACAAACAATTACGTCAATACCAACGGAAAAACCTACTTTTCCGTCAATTGTCTCAATGAGAACGTTAAACGTGTTGTTGTCTGTAAGTACAGTAGAGACTACATCATTTGACGAATAATCATAGTGTTTTGGCAGGATACATTCAGGAATGACCTGTGGAAATGATAAAGACAAAATAGCAATAAGTAAATTTAACATATGTATAACAAATTTAATACATCAATACAATATTTAAAATATAGATATAAGTTATCTTACATAAAATTGGGTTGATGGAGGGAGCAGATACGTCCAAAAAGTGGTATGACTAACACCATCAACGAAAGCTGTTAACTTAAACGTAGTACAATCTACCGGATTAAATAGTACCAAACACCCAATGGTTAGTCGTAAATGTTCAACCACATTGGACCAACCGTGAAAAAAGAATATCTTTCCTTTAGCAGCGCTTAATCCAACATTAAATTGTTGGCCATCTTCGGTGTTGATACCGACGACCCGAACGACGACCCGAGTAGCTCCAACCCGGCTGAATCCGGATCCACTCTCAAACCAAATGGGCTCCTAATGAATTGGGTCCAAACAAATTATGAAGAGTCCATATGAAGCCATGCAAAAAAGAGGAGTCCACGTGAAGCCTTAGTCTTTACCATTTGTTTTTATTTTAATGTTATTTTTAATTCTCATTTGTTTTGATTTATTTCAATTTCGCATCGTACTGGGTCAATTGTTAGTTCCTTGTTTTATGCCATACTTAGTAGTGGAGGTATGGGTGGTTATTTCATTGTAATTCTCTGGTACTATTAAGTGACGAATGAATGAATGAAACGGCAGAGAATTTGCAAAAGTTTTGTTGAGTCTCATTGATTGTGAGTCTTATTGTGTCCTGGCTATCTCGATCGGCAAACGAGAGGTGTTCAAAGGATCCGGAATTGTTTAACCGGTGGTGCGACTGTAACCGGAAAACAAGCCGTTGCCCAACGTTTCAATCGGAAGGTGTGACTGTAACCCGGTTGATCCGTAGCTCTTTTTTTTTGTTATACCCAAAATCCTAACCGATCCAGTGTTGCTCATAACATCTGGTATCAGAGCCCAAAGCCGATTCCTTACTTCCAATCCGTCAAAAGAAACACTTTCGCAGCGATGGCAGATGATAGACGAACCCTTGAGCAACAGGTGCGTGAATTGCAAGAACAACTTCGTGGGTTAACTTTAGCTATGAACCGTCAACGGAGGAATAACCGTTCCCCACCTCGTTATCGACCGAATGATGATGAATATGACAATGAAAACACTGATGTGGAAGATTACAACGTATTTGGTAGACGGTCTCCAGATCGCCGTCAACACAACGATATTAAAGTCGATATCCCAGAGTATGATGGAAAGCTCGATCCCGATGCCTTTGTCGAATGGCTCCGAACGGTGGAACGGGTTTTTGATTACAAGCAGATAACAGAGGAGAAGAGAGTTTAGATCGTGAACACTTTTGTGTTGATTTTATCTCATTGGATTATGGGTTAAAATTAATGGTCTACGCTAGCTCAACCGTGGCGCGTTGGGTGGTGAACTTAGACACGATTCTCTAACCGTAGTGGTGTATCTGTATCTTCGGTTGGAAATCGCAGCCCTACGGTTTCGTTTGGTGGTGAATCTGTATCCAAATGAGTCGTAGTTCTATCTTTTCTTTTTATCGTTTGATTTGAACCGATGATACGGGGTCTTACTCCTATCATTTGGTATCAGAGTTGTAGGACATTTATATACACCCCATAGTTTGGACACAGCGTCATCTGGAATACACTATTATAAAAAAACAAAATGATTTAAAAATAAAAAAAATAAACTGTATTAATTTATAAAAATTAGTAACAAACTGTACTTAATGAACATATAAAGAAAATAAAAAAAAAAACTTATGTAATACTTTGTCATTTACCATAATAAATTCGTCTGCTTTATTCATGTGCCTACAAAAGCAGGGTCCTCTGAAACTGATTTAAAGATTGCGATGTTAATCAAGTGTAACATGTTAAGGTTAGCATGAGAAATAAATCGAGTTAACAAAAGACAAATTATATAAATGAATTACCTAGATGAACTTTCAGCCATACGAAATACCTAAAATAAGAGGTTACATAAACAAAGCAAGTCAGATTAATTTTTTTTTGGAAAAAAATGACCTATATGAAACATAATAATAAAGGACAGGTCTACCAAATGATCTAAAATGACAAATAATAAACAAACCTCATCAGATAAATTCATATGCAATGATTATAATTCACAAACATGTTTACATTTATACATTTGTAAGTTCAAATATACAAAACAGTTTCAATCAATCATCAATCATCAATCATAAGGCAATATGAGCAATGTTCAGAAATAAGTTATTTGTATAAATGTGTTAGTTTCTAACGACAAATGCTTGAAGAATTGTCAGAATCTAAAATCCTTATAATATACATCAATGAATATGTAGGTTGACGATTACAAAAAATATAGTAAAACTACACTAAAAAAAATTTACAGGCCTCAAAATTAAAAGAGTCAATAATATGCAGATCCTAATTCAACGTTAAGTAAAACTAAAAATTGTCTGCATCGGAATAACAAATTAACAAATAAGTTCTAAAATTATATACAGCATCATAATTCCAAGATTCTAAAAAACGACAGAAACATATGTGATTTTAAAATCAGAATAAGGCCTAAAAATTTAACCACTAAAAATTCTTACATATTTGAATATTTAGAAAAGATCCATATGCTTACTTATGATATTCGGAGACAATCAACACAAGATCGGATATTTAATCAAAACACATATTAAAAAAAAAACACTAAATTTTGTTACAATTTAAGAACATCGGAATAAAATATTAACAAATAAGTACTAAAATTTTATACAGCATCATAATTTCATGATTCTCAAAATCGATACAAACATATGTGACTTAAAGATCAGAATAACCCATAAAATTGTAAACCACCAAAAATTCTTACAGATTTGAATATCTAGAAAACATCCATATGCTTACTTATGATTATTCGGAGACAATCAACACAAAATCGGATATTGAATAACAAAAATCATCTAATTCAAAATAAAACCCTAAAATTTGTTGCAACATTAAGCACCATATAAAATAGGCATATCAGTGATAAATAATCGTACCTTAAATCAGGGTTGACAGATCGTTTGAATGCCAAGTAGATATGAACAAACAGATACGATCGATAAATCGTTTGCCCTAATAATCGATGAGAAGAAACCGCAGAATTCAGATGGATTTATAGATTTAGGGTTTGTGCGATGAAACACAATTAAAGATGGGAACCGAAACATATTTTGGAAGATGATTTGAAAAAATTATGGAAACTTGAAAAGTCTTTATGAGCGTTGCAACCAAAATACAGTGGCGGTAGAGTAAATAAATAACAATGAAAGAGAGGCAGAGCAAGTGAATGGACGTCTTGCCGCTCAATTGAAAATTGTGAGGTATATTTAGATGACAGGTGGCACTTATAGGATTAAGATAATGCCAAGTGGCACTAAAATGTTTTGTTTTAATATAGATAATAGATTGATATCTCTTATATTAAATAATAATAATAATAATAATAATAATAATTTTAGACATAAAAATTTTACTATTTGAATATACTATTGAACCGATAAGTGATCACAAGTTTGAAATATTTTTGGAGACAGATGATTAATTAACTCAATATATAAAAAGTAATAAATGAAAAAAAAAATCGAAACTGATCGAATGAAATAAATAAAACTTCCTATACTAATAAATGAAAATTTTTCTTAATACGTGTCACTTTTTGGTACTTTGTCATCTTATTTTCCTATTTATCTCTTACATTGAACAAAATCATAATTTTAAACAAAGTTAGATAAGAAAAAATATTTATTTTTCTATAAATAACTTTAAACAATAGATAAGAATAAACGTTTGTTATTTATATAATTATAAAGTTAGATCCCGAGTATTTTTTTAAACGGCTGACAACATCAATCCCAAGTACT
Organism: Helianthus annuus; assembly: GCF_002127325.2. Taxonomy (NCBI): domain Eukaryota; kingdom Viridiplantae; phylum Streptophyta; class Magnoliopsida; order Asterales; family Asteraceae; genus Helianthus; species Helianthus annuus. Next base: position 8,363,285 of record NC_035447.2, on the reverse strand, counting down.
CTTGGGGCACTCACTAGACTAAACGGAATACTCCGAGAGCAACTCGAGTCCACAATGTACTTTGGAATTCGGTTATTGAAATTATGGTAAATTAGAAATCAAAGGTTTCCATTTGAAACTGAAATGTTATAATAAGTGAATAGTACACCAAATTCATTTTTAAAAGATAAATCTTGACGATTGTAAGTGTTAACATATGACATTATATTTTATTCAACACGTGCGATACACGAGTTTTTTTTTTTAAAATATATCATTTTTATTATTTATTACATAAATTATATTTATGCAGCCCGTGTAATACACGGGGTTCAAACCTAGTATAATAGTATATATAATAATATTTTGAGTAAATTGCCATTTTAGTCCCTGAGTTTTGTCTAAATTTGCCATTTTAGTCCAAATAGTTTTTTTTTCCTCTAGGTCCCTGACTTTTCCCTTTTGTTGCCATTTTGATCACATACACTAACTCCATCCAAAAACTCCATCTTTAACCAGGGGTATTTTGGGGATTTTCATTTTAAATGTTTTCAATTGCCATTTTGATCCAATTCCAAAAAATCAAAAAAATTCCAAAAAATCAAAAAAAATCCAAAAAATTCTAAAAAATCATAAAAATTCTAAAAATTCTAAATTGACACCGTTTCAACGCGAACCGTTTCGACCCGAAAAAATCTAAAAAATTCCAAAAAATTTCGAGCTGAACCGTTTCGAGCCGAACAGTTTCGACGCGAACCGTTTCGAGCTGAACCGTTTCGACGCGAACCATTTCGACCCGTACCGTTTCAACCCGAACCGTTTCGAGCTGAATCGTTTCGACGCGAACCGTGCCTCGAAACGGTACTGGTCGAAACGGTTCAGCTAGAAACGGTTCGGTTCGAAACGGTTCAGCTCGAAATGGTTCGGCTCGAAACGGTTCAGTTCGAAACGGTTCAGCTCGAAACGGTACGGGTCGAAACGGTTCAGCTAGAAACGGTTCGGTTCGAAACAGTTCAGCTCGAAACGGTTCGGCTCGAAACGGTTCAGCTCGAAACGGTTCGCGTCGAAACGGTTCAGCTCGAAACGGTACGGGTCGAAACGGTTCGCGTCGAAACGGTTCAGCTCGAAATGGTTCGGGTCGAAACGGTACGGGTCGAAACAGTTCGCGTCGAAACGGCTCAGCTCGAAACGGTTCGGGTCGAAACGGTACGGGTCGAAACGGTTAGCGTCAAAACGGTTCAGCTCGAAACGGTTCGGGTTCAAAACGGTTCGAGCCGAAACGGAACTTTTGTATTTTTTTAGAATTTTTTAGAATTTTATGATTTTTTAGAATTTTTGTTATTTTTTGGAATTTTTTTGATTTTTTGGAATTTTTTTGATTTTTTGGAATTGGATCAAAATGGCAATTGAAATCATTTAAAATGAAAATCCTCAAAATACCCCTGGTTAAAGATGGAGTTTTTGGATGGAGTTAGTGTATGTGATCAAAATGGCAACAAAAGGGAAAAGTCAGGGACCCAGAAGCAAAAAAAAAAACTATTTGGACTAAAATGGCAAATTTGGACAAAACTCAGGGACTAAAATGGCAATTTACTCAATTACAATACATGAAGTTCTTAAAAATGTAACTTTTTCACTATTTAATATATAAAATTAATTAAATTTACTTAACCCATAGAATACACGGGGTTCTTAAAGATATAACTTTTTTATTATTTAATATATAAAATTACATTTATTCAACCCATGTAATAAACGTGATTTTTAAAGATATATTGTTTGTTATTTGGTATATAAAATTACATTTATTCAACACGTGTAATAAACGAGGTTTTTAAAGATATATTACTTTATTATTTAGTATATAAAATTACATTTATTCAACTCGTGTATTACACGGGATTCTAACCTAGTATACACATACAGCAAACGGAGCCTTAAAAACGAAACATTGTAGATGTTATAATAATATTTGACATTTTGGGCATTGGGTTTTGGTTTCAATACTCATCAGAAAGGCTGGAAGGTTGCTATCACTGTCTATAATTTTCGGATGGTATGGCATTTTCAATTTCTATCCATTTTTGGTGGGATCCGGCAGTTGGTCAATTGCTTTTCAATACAGATTGATTGAGAATGAGATTTGAGACGCATCAATGAATGCTTTCTAGCGTCATACACGGCTAACTGATAGTTTTAAGTTTTGTTGCTCGCTAAGCGTTCGATGAAATGTCTCAATGAACTTAAAGAAAAATGATAGAATCGCTATCGAATGTTGTTCACTTGTTCCCTTTAGCGATGGTTAGACATACTTTTCGACTATGCTAAATATGAACATGACTAGGCATTTGAATTTTTGACACGACATAAACTTAATACGAAATTTGTTGGTTCGAGCTTAGTCTAAATGTGTTCAGGTGAGTTTTAGGTCGAACCCGAACCCGAACCTGAACCCAACCAACCCGAGTTTTAAACGGGTCACCTATCGTGACTTTTGCTCAGTAAAAAATCCCGAACAACCTGACTCGGAAAACCTCATACCCGATAAAAAACTCGAAGAACGCCCCTAAGTTGTGGCGGGTTCGCGGGTTAATATGTTTAACTCATTTATTTATTTTCTAAGCTTGTAATATGTTTTAATACAATAACTTAAACTAGCTATTTGGATATTTTTTTTGTCAAAATATAACTTTTTAAAAAATAAATTGACATGGTTTGATTTTAAACATAACTACTTCAATAGAAAAAAAAATATATGTAAGTTTACAATTTTGAAGTATTAATATGTAAAAACAAAAAAAAAATCTAGTTAAATGGGTTATGTTTGTATCAACCTGTATAAATACACGTGTCATGTTTGGGTTCATGTATTACACGATTTTTGGGTTTAACCCGTGTAGGAGTCCTAAATATAAATTCTTTAATGATCATCATAGATCATTTTTATATTGTTACATCTATTTAAAAAATATGTCCAACAACCAAAAGCAAATCAAGAGTTTAGACACTTAGAATGTAAGATATCTCTAAAAAAACAAATGTAACTTCTCTTCTAATCAAACCTTTGACACCCAACCATCAGTTGGTGAACTGCCACCATACATCCAATCACACTCTTCAAAAGGCCCTATTCTCGACCACCATAACCTCATGCTCCACCCTTTGTTTCTCCCATGGCTGCACTCTTCACAGGCTCCCATGGCCACCTTGAAACCAACATATGCAAGGTTTGTGGTGACGAGATTGGTCGAAAGGAGAATGGTGATCTTTTTGTTGCTTGTCATGAATGCAAGTTCCCCGTGTGTCGGCCTTGTTACCTTTACGAGCGAAGCGAAGGGAACCAATGTTGTCCGCAATGCAATGTTCGTTATAAACGACATAAAGGTAATGTTTTTTTCGATGTTTTTTTCGTGTGTTTGGTCGTGTGATTCGGTTTGTTATAATGTGTTGAGTTGTTTTGTGTGTAGGGTGTCCGCGAGTTGTTGGAGATGGCGAAGAAAGTGACGATGGAGATGATTTTGAGGATGAGTTCCAGATAAAGAGTCAGCAAGAAATCCGAGATCATAATCGTGTGGATAATCCATCGGTAATTCAATTTTACTTCTTAATACGTGGGGTGTTCATGGTCAGGTTCGGTCAGTTTTGATAATATTTTGGAGGTTGGACCGTCATAGTGGCTATTTTTTATTATTTGAAAAAAGTTAGTTTTTAAAACAATTTACGATGGAATAAAATATAAATTATACTATATTACTATTTTATGAAAGGTCTTAACTACAGTATCTTAGTTGATTGGTCCACGTGTCATGTTATAACTAAACAATGGGTGCGTTTGCACTTTGCACGCCTGTTTCTCTCTCTCAAATGGGGCATCCTCGCTTACCGCCGGGTATCATCTTATCTACAGTAACCGTCAAATGACAGTTACACCCTCACCCTCAGTCCAAATCTACAAAAGCTCCAAAATTATTGCCCTCTTTTTTATAAGTTTACATCTCTTCGGCCTCCACCAGAAATTGGCGTGGTGCAAGCTTCTCCCACCGTAGCTTTATAAGTGCTTCCACCGATTCGGATACCACCAAATATAGAACGGCGTCGTTGATACCTTTCGATTTATTCGATTAACGTTTCGAATCTGCCATCGCGAACAACCAGCAAAAACTCGGACATTAGAGGGATAAGAGAGAGTGTAGAGATGGAAAGCTGTTGGAGTCTCGAATAGGAATTTGGCAGTGCACGGTCAAGTTTTTGAGCAGCGGAAACGGGAAACAGTTGATAATGTGATACGAGGAGGAATGTGGAGCGAGATGGAAGTGAGGCGGAGGATGACAGATGTTTGGTAATGCGATGATTTTGGTGAAGAGAGAACCTGGGCTTGGCGATGTCTCACCCTGGAGGTGGGCTGTACCTGTTAGTCACCAATGTTGTCGCCGATCGTGATGAAGCCGAGTGGAGGAGTCCCGAGGCGAGCAGTGTTGAGGGTGTAACCGATGTCAATGGAGCTCGGTAAGAGTATTGCCGTCGCCGGTAGCCGTCCGATGATTGTTGATCACGCCTGAGAACTATAAGCTTCTAATCTTTTTGTCTCCGGTGGGATAAGGACAAGATGATGGGTTAATGTGTCAATTTAAGGTTTGAAATGAAAATGAAAACGAAAATGCAAATATCTATGTATTGAACATGTGGTTTAAAAGTGGGTTATAGTATTATAGATAACCAAAAGTTTATGTTAAAAAATATAAATAAAAAATTGGATTAACATACACAGTTTTACTATATTTTTTTCCCCATTATGAATACACCTAACTACAAAATTGCAGACAGATTAATAACCTGGCATTGGTACGATGCTTAAAAAGATACAGGAGGCATTACAACTTTAACTTGGCTATAGCCGTATAGGTAATTATTCAGTGCATCACAAAGTGCGTTAAAGCTATACAATGATACAGTCATATTGCATAGACTCAAACTAAAAAGGATAACTTGTAAATGGTTTCACAATTATGGACACACAAATAACTTGTGTTTCGCTAAAAAAAACTATGTACATAACTGTTTTTTATTTTGCTCTTGGTATTTCGATACTGAAATGATGTTCTATTTAAAAAAGAGTATTTTTTATGTCGTAAGCTACACAAGTAAAGTACTGTGACGAACCTAACAACATCCATTGGTATTATGATAACTGGTACCAGTATATGTCTATTTTAAAGTAAGTTATGGTTCTCGGTTGATGTAAAACACGTTTTGATATCGCGTATGCTATACAAAGACTTTGGTTTTTTTCTTTTCGAATACTACAGAAGGTGTTGATACCGTAACGAATTAAACTGATATCGTCTGAGTTCCCGCCGCGAAGCTGCGGGAAATCCCACTAGTTAATATACAAAACCAATTATTTAGCTCTACGCCACTATTTCTTTTTTAAAACTTTAATTACGCATCTCACTAGATTTCACATCACCATAATATACCTTAGTGAAAAATGAGACTAATTTTGTACTCCTGCCTACGTGGTTGTATATCATAACGCTTTTTTCACCTTACCATAGTACTTAGTTTAAAAGTAACATGGAGAAAGCTGATAGGGTTCCATTTCTATATTCGAGAAATCTGTTTTAAGAAACGAGTAAAGTTTCAATTATGATTTTTTTTAACAATTGTTATGTTAAGAGAAATAAATTAAATGAGCTAGATAGCATTTTCAATGTATAACAACGTAAAATTTGTGACACGTGACATTATTTAGTTAGTTCCATCTTTGATCATTAATTTTCATTGAAAATTTTTGTGAAAAAAAAACGTTATTTTCGATGTGAATTTCCAAAAATGCGTGAAACCATATATATGTGGTATTATTTGATTGATTGTGTCCTAGGTCTCATAATTTCATACAGAATCATCAAAAGACGTACTTCTTACGGAGGTGTTTAGAAAAGAAAAAAAAAAACGTGGAATCATGGACACGTGACAATATTTGACTAAGACGTGCTTCTCACGGAGGTATTTAGAAAAAAAAAAACGTGGAATCGTGGACACGTGACAACATTTGTCTGACTCCGTTATTTTTGGAGTAATTTTAAACTGAAAATCGTCTTTCGTTGGAAAATTAAGAAAACGTGGCTTTTTATAGTCACTTGTTAGCTTTTAATTTTGATAAACGTCTTTTAATATTGGAAAATTAAGAAAACGTGATTTTTTATAATCACGTGTTAGCTTTTAATTTTGATAAACTTTTATAGAAAGTTGGGTAAATATATTTAACGCATGACCTAAAGTACGTTGACACAATATATTAATCAAAACAACTAGGGATGGCAAATAATCCAAACCCAAACAAGCAAACCCGAAACATTCAGGATAGGTAATGAGGTAGATAAGACCAGATACGAGATTTGTTTTTAAAATTCACTATCTTAATCCCTAATCGGTTGCCAAAACATGCATACTCATACACAGTGGTGGATCCAGCCAGTTTTTTCACCGGGTTCCTTTTTCCAAATCATACAAGATTTACACGAATTTTTCAGTATTTTTTACAAATCATACAAGGTTTACACTAAAAAAAACGTTTTTTTCCAAATCGACTGGGTTCCTAGGAACCCGTAAAACCCTTCTACATCCGCCCCTGCTCATACATATTTCTATTTCTTTAGAAAATAAAACTATATAAATAATAAAAGAATAAATTAAAATGTATTGAAAACTCGAACCAGTAAAAATATTAAGCCGAATATAAAACAAACGATTTTACAATAGAATGTGATACCGATAATATGATAATGAAATTACCAATACGGTCCGACTTTCCTCTTTGCTTGGTTTACCAAAACTCATACGTTAGCACCAATAACTATATTGTGAATTCCAGTACGTCAAATCCTATAAATAGCAACACATATTCTTCTACGATATCGTCATCTTTGACCACCTCTCTCTCGGTCAAAAATGTCCACCACCTCCTCCCATTCAATATCCAAAACTTACCATATGCTCTCTCTTTCTCTTTCTTTAAACACTATAAGAGGTACCCCTTATTATTCAAGTCTTCGTTCAACCATCCCCGCCCCCTTTTTCTGAACAACTTTTTCTTTATTTCCATACCCCACCATCGATAGTTCAGTCATCGTTTACTCGGTCCTCCTTCGCACACAGTCAACCAGTTTAGGTGACAATTGAAAATCAAAATCATAATCAAAAATCCCCATGTTTCAATCTCATAACCCTCTTTCCTAGAACCATCAATTTCTTATTATTTTAGTTTCGGAAATTCATACCATGTTAGAAGAAGACGACACCCATTCACCTTCACCAACACCAACACCAACACCACCACCACAGCTGCCGCCGGCAGCCGGAGACACCCGGAAGATATACTCCAGGTCAGTCTCATGGGCTGCCGGAAAAGCGAGGGCCAGTTTGCCCCCACTTCAGCCGCTTTCAGTTACCAGGCCCAAGGCCCAAGAGTGGCCCACTGCAGGCTCTGATGATCTCGGTGTGTGGCCCAATATCACCGCCACCTGCACCACCCCCGGTGCTAGAGCGAGTGCTAGACCACCTACACCACCGTTGGATTTAAACACCGGAAAACCCCCCAGAGAATTCGAGTTTAAGAAAGATAAACTTGCGTTTTTTGATAAAGAATGTTCTAGAATTATAGATCACGTGTTTTTAGGGAGTGATGCTGTTGCAAAAAACCGTGATGTACTTCGGAAAAATCATATCACACATGTCTTGAATTGTGTGGGTTTTGTGTGTCCGGAATATTTCAAAAAAGATTTAGTCTACAAAACATTGTGGCTTCAAGACAACCCGTCTGAGGATATCACTTCTATTTTGTACGATGTTTTTGACTACTTTGAGGATGTCCGTGAGCAAAACGGCCGCGTTTTTGTGCATTGTTGTCAAGGGGTGTCACGGTCAACATCTTTGGTCATAGCCTATCTTATGTGGAGAGAAGGCGAAAGCTTTGAGACCGCGTTTCAGCGCGTGAAAGCGGCTAGAGGCGTGACGAACCCCAACATGGGGTTCGCGAGCCAGCTGTTACAGTGTCAAAAACGGGTTCATGGTGTGCCGGTTAGCCCGAATTCGGTTTTGAGGATGTATAGGATTGCGCCGCACTCGTCTTATGCGCCGCTTCATTTGGTGCCGAAATTGTTGGCGAGGCCGGGTGCTATGGCGCTTGATTCGCGTGGGGCGTTTATTGTTAATGTTCCGTCAGCTGTTTATGTTTGGGTTGGGAAGAAGTGTGATTCGTTGATGTGTGAAAGTGCGAGGTTAGGTGCGTCACAGGTTATAAGATATGAGAAGGCGAACGGGCCTGTGTTGACCGTTAAGGAAGGTGAAGAGCCGAGTGAGTTCTGGAATGCAGTCGCTGAAGATCAAGTAGGTAGATGTGGAGTAGGTGAAAGGAAGGTTGTTGATTACGACATAGATTTCGCGGTTTTTGATAAGGCTGCGAATAGCGGTGTGGTCCCGCCTTTTTCGGTGTCGGGGAATGACTACGAGATGTGTTTGCCAGCTAGGCGAAGCGGGTGGGAAAGGTTGAGAAGGAAGTTTGCTACTGGGATCATGAAGGATTTGATCGCACCATCGAAAGAAACTTTAGCGCCTTCTGATTCGCCGGTTTCTTGTTCATGAATATAATATATACACAGAACTCCGTATTTGAAAAAAAGAAAAAACAATAAAAAAAATGTTGGGGCGGTTACGTGGCCGGTTCAAAGTTTTGAACCGTTTGCCGAATCATGAACCGAACTGTATAAATATTGTACCATCAGAACCGGCCAACTTGTTTTAATTCGGTTTTGGGTTTTCTGAATTCGGTTCGAACTGAATAAACCGAATATCTATTAATGATTTTTTTAATTTTTAACATTTAGCCCGATCTAAAACGTATAATGGTAAAACAAATTATAATAAACAATTTCCTTTTGGAAACTGAAAACCGAACCGAATCAAAATTCAATTCCATTTTTTCGGTTTTGAACTTTCTAAATTCGGTTCGGTTTTTAGGACCGATTTTTTTTCTAAACGATTAAATCTAACCGAATAAACCGAAAAAAGAAAAAAAAAGCTGAAATTTAAATTCTAGTGACTGATTTTCACAGGAAAATGGTGACTCTCAACCTCCAAAACAGTCCAATACCAATGGATTTGCTTTCTCCTACGCTGGAAGTGGTAAAGATAACATTTTTATTTATAGAAGACGATTTAGAATCATTGTTTGGGTAACATATATATTATTTACCCACTGTATGCAGTTGCGGGTAAGGATCTTGAAGGCGATAGAGACGACGAATGGAAAGATCGCGTCGAAAAATGGAAAACCCGACAAGAAAAGAGAGGCCTCGTGACAAAAGCTGACGGTGGTGCAAGCGATCCTGGCGAAGAAGACGATTTTCTGTAAGCATTTCCCGCGGTTTTTTATCAGTTTGACTTTCAACAGTCAAAATCAGTTTCTTTAACCGTTTAAATTGAACACTATACGAAAATAATCCGGTTTTGAGTTGGCGTATCTACCCGTTTAGAAACGGGTTCTGTTTGGGTTGACTTGTTTAATTAAACAAGTCGTGTTTAGGTTGACCAGTTTGACCCGTTTAGTTAAACATGTTTTATTAAAGAGGTCAACGCATTAACCTGTTTAACCAATTTTTTACAACCCACCAACCCATTAACAGGGTTACAACTTGATTATTACCCGTCAACCCGTTTGACCCCTTTAGGTAAATCTGTTATGTTAAACAGGTCGTGTTCAGGTTACATGGTTTTAAGTGTGTGCAGGTTAGGGTTGAATCGTTGATGTTTCAACATGAAAAAACACGGGTCGTGTTTGGGTTGAATATTCAACCCACCAGTCTGCTAACCCACAACCCGTCAACCCGACATGATTGATATTTACTTGAACATCAATGCAGGATGGCTGAAGCTAGGCAACCCTTATGGAGAAAGCTCCCAATCTCATCAAGCTTGATCAACCCGTACCGAATCGTCATCGTTGTACGTTTCGTGATCCTCATATTCTTCTTCCGGTTTCGGATCTTGACCCCGGCTTCCGATGCTTACCCGCTATGGCTCATATCCGTTATCTGCGAAATCTGGTTCGCATTGTCCTGGATACTTGACCAGTTCCCAAAATGGTTCCCAATCAACCGAGAAACCTACCTGGACCGCCTGTCCCTACGGTTCGAACGCGAGGGTGAACCCAACGGGCTTTTGCCAGTTGACTTCTTTGTGAGTTCGGTCGACCCGCTTAAGGAACCACCTATTATTACTGCAAACACGGTTCTGTCGATCCTGTCAGTTGATTATCCGGTTGAGAAAGTGAGTTGTTATGTGTCGGATGATGGCGCTTCTATGTTACTGTTTGATACATTGTCGGAAACCGCTGAGTTTGCTCGACGATGGGTTCCGTTCGCTAAGAAGTATAGCATCGAGCCGAGGGCACCGGAGTTTTATTTCTCGGAGAAGATTGATTACTTGAAGGATAAAGTGCAGCCTACGTTCGTAAAGGATCGTAGAGCCATGAAAGTAAGTGTAAAACTGACAAACTGTTTAGGGTTGTGCTAAATGTACCTCAGCTGTATTCTCCTTTTTTTTAACACTAAAAGACAAAACACAATCTATTGATTTGTTATTTTTATAAAGGTTAAAGGGGTAGGGTACGTTTAGCCAACCCCGACTATTTATTCTTGTTGACCGTATGGTATTTTTATATGCAAATAGTCGAGTACGAGAATTTAATCGTTTTTTACCCGACAGAGAGAATACGAGGAGTTTAAGGTGAGACTTAACGCATTGGTGGCTAAAGCTATGAAGAAGCCTGAAGAAGGTTGGGTCATGCAAGACGGGACACCATGGCCCGGTAATGACAGTCGAGATCACCCAGGAATGATTCAGGTATATTTTCTTTTTACTATAATGATTCGAAAAAAAAATCGATGAATCGTTGTTACTTGAGTGCCAAATACATATATAATGCACAAAATACCAGTATCAGATACTATATAACAACGATTCACACGGATATTTTTACGTACAAATTATATATGGCAAAACGGGTAGGTCGGGTCAGGCTGGTGATAGGTAGAACGGGTTCGGGTCAGAATCAACCGTTTTAAAAAGTAGTCATTTTGGTCTGGGTCAAAACGAGTTTTGACCAAAATAGGTACGGGTTAGAATGGGTCCGGGCCAGGACGTGTTCGGGTCAGAACGACCAGTTTTAAAAAGTGGTCATTTTGGTCCGGGTTAAAACATGTTTTGACCAAATGGATGTGTTCGGGTCAGAACGGCCCGTTGTGAAACGGGTTCCGCTTAATCTCGACTTAACATGCATGTTATGTTCTACTCTGCACAGGTTTATCTAGGAAGTGGAGGTGCACTTGATGTTGAAGGCAAGGAATTACCGAAACTGGTTTACGTTTCGCGTGAAAAACGACCCGGTTATAACCATCACAAGAAAGCCGGAGCCATGAACGCCCTTGTACGTTACTCTTTTCGACCCATTGTAGCCTATTCAGTCAACTATCAACAAAGTATCCGCGGTTGTGTTTTAATTCAAGTATATTTGTTTGTTTTCTGTACCAGATTCGAGTGTCGGCAGTGCTTACAAATGCACCATTCATGCTCAATCTGGATTGTGATCACTATGTCAACAACAGTAAAGCTGTAAGAGAAGCTATGTGCTTCTTAATGGACCCACAGTTGGGTAAAAAGCTCTGTTACGTCCAGTTCCCGCAACGATTCGACGGTATAGATCGCAACGATCGTTATGCTAATCGCAATGTCGTGTTCTTCGATGTAAGTTTCAAACTTTCAATAACCAGCTATTAACAGATGGCAATTTTGACCCGTTTACTTACATAACAGATTAACATGAGAGGACTTGACGGAATCCAAGGCCCGGTGTATGTCGGTACAGGATGTGTCTTTAACCGACAGGCGTTATACGGATACGATCCCCCGGTATCGGAAAAAAGACCGAAGATGACATGTGATTGCTGGCCTTCATGGTGCTGTTGCTGCTGCTGTGGTGGGTCAAGGAAAAAGTCAAAGGATAAGTCAAAGTCAAAGAAGAAAGGGCTAAAAGCTCTATTTGGGTTGGGAAAATTTGGAAGCAAAAAGAAGTACTCGAAAAAGTCGATGACACCTGTTTATGATCTCGAGGGGATTGAAGAAGGGCTCGAGGGTTACGACGAGTTGGAGAAGTCGTCGTTGATGTCACAAAAGAATTTTGAGAAACGGTTCGGGCAATCTCCGGTTTTTATAACTACAACTTTGATGGAAAACGGTGGGATTCCTGAAGGAACTAACAGTAATTCTTTGATTAAAGAAGCCATTCATGTTATTAGCTGTGGATATGAAGAGAAAACTGAATGGGGCAAAGAGGTAAAAGAACTAAAAATACAGTTTTTTTTTTTTATTTTTTTTTATTTTTTTTATTTCTGTTAAGTAACTCGGAAAACAATGACGGGTTGGTAATGTAAAGAGGTGGCAAAATGGGTCAGTTGGGTCACGGGTTAGAACCAGTCTAGTTTGTCGGGTTGACCCGCAGATACTTGTCCATTTTTTTTGGAAACTACATGATGCAATAATTACATAAACTATATTATTATAATAATATTAGTTTGTGAGACAGGTTTGGGTAACGGGTCAAAACAAGTATTCTTTTTCGTAGGGGTCAAAATGTGCCAACCCGGGTTGGGCGGACCAGTAAACAGTAAACACTGTTTTATCTACATTTTCAAAATTATTAAATCATTAACATGCAAATATGATTAAAAAGTTGGTATTTTTTTTATAATAATAAACACATGTTTCTAGTAAAACAGTTTAGGTTTTATGTGTTTAAACAATTGAGGTTTGGATAACGGGTCAAAACAGGTATTCTTTTTGTACGGGTCAAAACGTGTCAAACCAGGTTGGGCGGACCAGTAAACATTGTTTTATCTACCTTTTCAAAATTATAAAATAATTAATTTGCAAATATGATTAAAAAGTTATATATATTTTTTTATAATAATAAACACATGTTTCTAGTAAAACAATTAAGGTTTTATGTGTTTGAATACACTATTCAATTTGTTTGACCCATTTGACACTTTTTCTTTTTAACTGAATATCGTCGTACCCCTTTCTTCGACAGATTGGATGGATTTACGGATCGATCACAGAAGATATCCTGACAGGATTCAAGATGCATTGTAGAGGATGGAAATCGGTTTACTGTATGCCAAAAAGGGCCGCATTCAAGGGGTCTGCACCGATCAATTTGTCCGACAGGTTGCACCAGGTGCTTCGATGGGCTCTTGGTTCGGTTGAGATTTTCATGAGCCGACATTGCCCCCTCTGGTACGCGTGGGCCGGGAAGCTGAAAACGCTCCAGAGGCTCGCGTACATTAACACAATCGTTTACCCTTTTACTTCAATCCCGTTGCTTGCTTACTGTACCCTTCCGGCTGTTTGTCTACTTACTGGAAAATTCATCATCCCAACGGTAAAGTTTCTGTTGACAGTTAGTTAGAAAATGAGGGTATTTTCGTCTTTTAACATCTAAATAAAATGAAACTACTCTATGGCTAGTTTTTGATCCACTGTTCTACAGAAGCATTTGAATACATAAAATTACTATTTTAACCCTCGTAGCTGTTTCGAAATCGAGGGTATATTCGTCTTTTAACGTCTAAATAACATAAATTTACTATTTTAACCTTCTACCCTGGTTCAAAAGTCAAAACCAAGGGCATTTTCTTCTTTTAACTAACATTTCTATATATATTCAACAGCTTAACAACCTTGCAAGCATGTGGTTCCTTGCGCTTTTCATTTCGATTATAATGACGGCTGTGCTCGAGCTCAGGTGGAGCCACGTCAGCATCCAAGATCTGTGGAGAAACGAACAATTTTGGGTGATCGGTGGTGTCTCCGCCCATCTTTTCGCCGTATTTCAAGGTCTTCTAAAGGTTCTTGGCGGCGTTGACACCAGTTTCACCGTCACATCAAAAGCAGCCGATGATGGTGAATTCGGTGAACTATACTTGTTCAAATGGACAACACTTCTAATCCCACCAACAACTTTAATCATCATGAACATTGTTGGTGTTGTGGCGGGAGTATCTGGCGCGATCAACAACGGGTATGGGTCGTGGGGCCCGCTGTTTGGGAAGCTGTTCTTTGCATTCTGGGTCATTGTGCATTTGTATCCTTTCCTAAAGGGTTTGATGGGAAGGCAAAACCGGACTCCGACTATTGTTGTTTTGTGGTCGATTCTTTTGGCGTCGATCTTCTCGTTGGTTTGGGTTAGGATTGACCCGTTCTTGCCAAAACAATCGGGCCCGATTCTTAAACAATGTGGGGTGGAATGCTAGAAGATGGTTGATTGTTGAAAGCTTGGTTGGGTGATTTGACCAAATGGTTTTGAATTTTTGCAATGATTTGGATACAAGATCATAATGTATGTTTGAATTTTATTATACTTGTATATTTTGAATCTAAAGATCTTTTGTTTTTGGTTATTTGATAGTATGTTATATTTACCTACAAGATATCATAACACTATAAGAATCAAACACTATAACATACTAATATTAAGCCCCTGCGTTGCAGCGTTTGTCAAAAAACTTAGTTAAGTAGTAGCAATACTATACCATTGTCAGCGACCACCAACACCGAAAAAGCTCGTAAAAACAAAATAAATAAAAACGGGAAAAAATAACGCCGAGCGAAAAGCAGACGTAAAATATTTGAATCACGCACGCTCGTTGCTGAGAAATTAAACCGAAACGTAAAACATAGAAAAAAATAACTAAGTCCATCCAGGACCCGTGTGTTGGACGAACTTGTCACACGCAGAAAAATATATGTGACGCGACGGGCCAGTCAAACGGAAAAAAATATACAAAAAATGTTGAAGCTCACACGCATGTTGCGGTACGTTAACTCACAAAATTTAGAACGAAATGAAAAACTTGAGAAAGATGAAAAGTATGGTGGACCAAAATTGAAAATAAAAAAGAGTTAGGATTAAAATGCAAAAGATGAAAAACTTTGTGTTTAAAAGTAAAAAAAACAAAGGGTCTTAATTGCAAAATTAAAGTTATTTATTAATTTTAGATAAAGATAAGGATAAAAATAAGTGATATCTACATATTGGTTTTTAATTCATATTAGGGTGAGAGGGGCACTCCTCTCTTAGGGGAGTCCCCCCTCTTACGCACGGCCAATCAACACGCGCCACGTCAACTCCCCTCTTAAGTCCCCATTTTGCACTTAAATGTTGGCATCACTCCACTCACACAATTATTTTGTTATAAAAAAAGAAGAAAAAAATATGATTGCTGGAAAAAAAATGGACCCACATTAACAAGCAATCACCCCTCTCTCTCAATCGGTGAATACCCCCCCGCTCCCACTCCCCGATTAACTTCCCCGCATTGATGGCGGCGGTGTTCCCGCTCGGGGACTTGGCTCACCGCTGGGCTCCCCACTAAGTGCCCCGGACACCCTTAATATTAAAATAAATTTATCAAACAAATATAAATAAAATTTATAGGATTGAAGGAAAGAATGTCATGTATCATTATTTTATTTGGAGACTTTTATTATAAGTTACATTTACAACAATGTGTTTTGTAAACTATACAAGACTTTAAAGGACAATGAGATCCAACATCAGAAACTTGAGAAATCCGATTGGGCTTGCGGGCTCTCGTGGCTGCCCATCCTCTAATTCCATGAATCTTTCTTGATAATGATATTCCTTCATGTCTGAATTGGCTGTTTTTCAGTAATCCTAATGACCCATCTCGGCTTTCCCAAATAAAACACAAACCATCCGATACCCAATCCAATTAACATCCCAAATCCATATCCCATAGCAACAGATTCCCAAGAAAACCCATTAAAGAAAGTATCATCTTCGTCTTCATCCTCATCCTCATCTTCTCCAGGCATCAGAGAGGATGACACACCATCGTCTCCACAGTTCTTTGTTAATGGGAATCCACATAACCCATCATTCCCTTGAAACGAACTACCATCAAACGTATTGAACTGTCCACCTTTAGGTATAGCTCCTTGAAGCTGATTTTGCGAAAAGTTCACAACTACAAGAAACGTCAGACTTGCAAGTTGTCCAGGAATTTTTCCTACCATCTTATTAGAAGAAAGATCTAAATGCTCAAGCCGGACAAGGTTTGTTAAGTTTGTCGGGATTCTACCCGTGAGACTGTTACGCGATAGGTTGAGAAACCGAAGTGATCTTAGCTGTCCAATCGTGTCGGGTATCTCCCCTTCAAATGTGTTAACCGAAAGATCTATAGTATTGTAGACGACTGATATTCTCTCTAGGTGTAGTCTCAATCCTTTCACTCCTAGCTCCACTGTATCATAATACATGGACTTTCCATCCATGTAGAACTCTCCGGATGCAGCGCCATCCACGCTCATCATAGCTTTAAAGTTCGTGAAGTATTTTGAAGGCAAAAGACCCGTGAACTCGTTACTAGATAGATCAAGAATTCGCAGCTTTGGAAACGGGGTTTCGGTGTTGGATGTGTGTAACGTCCCATTGAGTTTATTACCTCTCAAGACAAGAACTTGCATCTCGGGAAGCGTATCAATCCAGTGCGGGAATCCACCGGTTAACTTATTGTTTCCCAAATCCAAAACTTCAAGCTTCCTACAGTCGATCAAAGTCCCAGGGATCGAGCCTTGAAGTGATTTCCGTTCAAGTTGAGAGTCTTTAAGTTGTTGTTTCGCTTCAAGAATGTTGTGGGAATGGTTCCATGCAAACGGTTCAACCGTAGATCCAATACCGTGAGATTGTGGCTGAAGTTAACCAGGCATTGCGGAATCCCGCCACTAAACTGGTTACTTCCAAGGTAAAGAGTCTCCAAAGATCTCAAGTTGCAAATCGATTTAGGGACGGGACCAACTAGCGAGTTATTACCTAAAGTCAAATATCTTAGTTTTTTACAGTTGAGTATCCCTTCAGGAAAATAACCCGAGAGCTTATTGTCATGGAGCGCGAATTGCTCCAACTTTGTTAGGTTACCAAGTGAATCTGGGATCGGACCACTTAGCCGATTAAGGAGCAAAAGCATCTCAACAAGAGAGTTTAAGTTTCCTAACTCTTTAGGAATAGAACCGTTAAATTGGTTGTCGTTGAAGAACAACTGCTCTAATCTGCTTAGATTTCCTATTGAAGCCGGGATTTGACCGCTAAGCTCGTTGTGACTGAAGGCTAATTGAATCAACGACTCTAGTTTTCCGAGTTCTGTTGGGATAACGCCTGAAAGTAAGTTTTCATGAACATCTAGTATCTTTAACTTTGTCAGGTTTCCAAGTGAAGCCGGGATGGAACCCGTGAGCTTATTGTGGCCGAAAAGTAACAGATTTAGACTCTTCATGTTTCCTAGCTCATCAGGAATTCGACCCGAAAGCTTGTTCATGTATAAATATAAGATCCTTAACGAGCTCAAATTTCCTAAAGATGGTGGGATCAAACCCGTAAGATTGTTTAAGAAGAGATACAGTTCAGAGAGTTTAGTCAGATTTCCTAGACTAGACGGGATGTGTCCCGTTAGGAAGTTGACCGACATATTGACCGTCACAAGATTGTACAAGTTTCCTAGTTCTGGAGGTATAGAACCCGATAGGTTATTATTATCGACACGAAGATAACCCAACTTGCTCAAATTTCCTAGAGAAACTGGAACATGACCTTCAAGATTGTTACTATGCAATGAAAGGGTCTCAAGATTCGTTAACCTTCCGATCTCTTGAGGAATCGTTCCGGAAAAACGATTACTAGAAAGATCAAGAAACATGAGTTAAGAAAGATACCTGATCCCAACCGGGATGGATCCAAAAACGTCGTTTAGTCTAAGGTCTAGATGTGTTAGACTAGCGAAAGACGAAAAGGTGAAGTGTTGAAGTGTACCGTTTAATCTTGAAGTGGAAAGGTTGAGTTTTACTACGTCCCCTTGATCATTGCAATGAACACCGTACCAGGTGCATGGTGCGGTACTTGTGGTTCGGTTTACATGGGTCAGATTAGTAGTTGGATGAAGGGACCATGAAGATAGCAAGGGATTGTTTTGGTTTGTGAGGCTGGTTTTCCATTTGAGTAAAGCATCAGCTGCTGCTTCTGGTTTTGCGACAAAAGTAGGAAGGTATGAAGAGAAAAGTGTAAAAAGAATGAAGAGTAAGTTCAATGACATTTTGATTTGAATAGAGAATTGTTTCAAGGCTGCAATTTATCATTGCAAGATGTTTGTTGACTTTAGAAAAGTCAAAGTCCTTGCTGATGAAGTTACATAGCAATGACAACATTGTTGTTTGTAGCTTGTAAACAATGATTTTTTCTTGTCATTTTTTGATCAAAGAATGTTAATAGCAACTAAAATTTGTTATATTAGTGAATATAATTACAGGGGGGATATTTCAAGGGTAATTAGTGTGAGGTAGATAGGACACGTTAAATTACAAGTGGTTTTAGACGCACGGTTGTAATGAGTTAGAAGCATTGTTTGTCGTACAATTCATGTTGGCTTTGTTATACTCAAATTTAAAGAAATAAAACTTTTTAGTTTGTTACCGAGTCTTTTAAAAAAGTAATAAAGTATATAAAAATTATTTAAATATAAAACATCGATGATACTAGATTTAAATGCTAAAAGACTATATTTTAGTTGTTCCTTTGTTGTCTTTTCAGCCAACCATTGTTAGTTTTTTGTTAATTAAAATATTATAAATCTTAACCATTAAATTAACGTGATAAGTGACTCTACGAACATTTTCTTTTATATTTGGTATATATCTCTCTCTCTCTTACACACACACATCAGGGCTGAACCTTGGAACTTGAGGGGCCTGTGCAACTAGAAAAAACGAGCTCCAAAACATAATCTTATTTATATATAAAAAGACGGCCCTAAAATATAAACTTAAAAAGGTTATTGGGTTTAAAATTTGAAAGGTTATTTTTTTGAAGTTAGATTTTGGAAAAAAAAATTAAATGAAAAAACCAACTCTTGAGGGGCCATATGTTGATTTCTACAAAACGAAAGGTTAACCACGTTCAACAAGACTAGAACAAGCGTCTGTCTTACCTTGACACACACAATAAACTTAGAGCTAAGTATTTTATAAATTCAAACTAAACTTATATAGAGTAATTACGCACCATATTATTATAAATAAAAAAGAAGCTCTTGTAAGAATGTGCCCTGGTTAATTGCTTACCCTGCTTTGGCCCAACCTTGACACACAATAAACTTAGAGGGTGTTTGGGTTGAGTTTTGAAGGAGATGTTTAGATTATTGAGTTTGAAATCGTAAATAATCAGTTTTGAGTGTTTGGGTAAAAAAATTAAAAAATTGATTATTTGCGTTTAGAAAGTTACAAAACGTAGTTTTCCAAAAACAGCTCCCCCCTACTGTAACAAAACGCAGTTTTCCAAAAATTGATTATTTGTGTTTAGAAAAGGCTTTTCACTTGTTCATTTTTTTAAATATATATATTTGTCGAGCACTCAGATAGTTGATTATCTGATTATTGTGATATCAAGCAACATAATCAAATCCAAACAATATCTTTCAACATCATGTTTTGTTACTGTTAATTATCTGATTCTGATTATTCAAAACACATAATCTATTTTCAAAACTCAACCCCAAACACCCTCTTAGAAAGAACTATAGTTTTAAGTCAATTAATGGTTTTAATGAGTAGGGTATGGGTATAACACGAAACCAAAACTCGGTTGTGTGGTCCATTAAGATTTTCTCATGTATCTATCTAACACGTAAGGAATTTTGGGGTATGGAAATTTCCTTTGTATTTCTTGTGTACTTCCAGCAACCTTACATTCATCTCGATTGTCATTATCATTATGTGCACATTCAACAAAAATAATTAGGTTTCTACTTTTAGTAAGTCATGGCTACAATTTCAACCATTGTGAACGGTCTTAAGAGTGGGAAATGGAGTTTAGAAATCTTTGACCGACCCTCATGTGGTGGTGACAATAAGTCAATAACATTACATAGACTTTTAGCCTTTCATTTTTAAGTTATCTTAAATATGATGCTATTGATGAAAAAAAAATTTTTCTTCAGAAAGGGATGGCGGCGCAGTTTGTTGCTCGTCTACCTGCTATCCTTATGTAATTTGACCTGATGATTGGAATGAAATAAAAATTTGGACAACAAAAATGTACAAAAAAAAAAAAAAAATTACCAAACAATTTCATTAAATTATATAGCAGTATTATGAAAAGTTTAAGTTAGTGTAAAAAAAATAGAGTTGGAGTAGATTCTAAAGTTGACCGATAATTGGAAAATAAAGAAACTTGAAAAAAAAAAAAATTTTTATGCATGTTTGAACATTGAAAAAAAGAGAAATCATTACTTGAAAATGGTCTTATCTGAAAATGGTCTTACCGAAAGAACTATTCATCGTTAAGTACCAACCGTGACTAACCCTATAGTTCTTTCGGTAATTTTAAAGTTCGTCACGCTTGGTACTTCACAATGAAGTTCTTTCTGTAAAAGTATCAACTTAGTGGATACTAGCTAGAGGAGACTAGAAATCAATTTTTTTATATAATGGACTGATAATTGCACGATATGTAATTGATTTGGTTATAAATGGTGATGGATAACTGTTGGTGGTGATGAGCGGTATGAAGTTTTAATGTGTGTTGGTGCAGGGGCACAACTTCTAGTGGGCGGGAGTGGACGATCGACCCCTCGAACTTTTCGATTAGTAGTGGAAAGTATGTAGTTTTCGTATAGAAATTTAATGTGTGCTGTTTTAAACGTATCCTCTCTCTTCACACACTCGATGGACTTTCTCATAATATACGGCCGTTAAAAGGCTAAATTTATTTTACGAATGTGAAGGACGTGTAGAATTGATATGCATCATGTTTCTAGCTTGCAACACATGTCAAATGGCAGAAACAAACTTGAGTTGTTTTGATAATGTGTGGGGACGTTTTGGTGGTGATTGGTTTTGAATTTTCCTCATCCCCTGGGAAATTGAAATTTGCAAGTCTTTGAGCGACTTACTTGTGGTCACAACATCGACTTCTTTTCAAAAGTACTATTATTCATAATCATCTTGTGATAAATTATATTATAGGTCAAGATTTAGAGAAAACGGTGAAAAGTGTGAGAACGGTGAGAACGCTTATTAATCGTCCGATCAAAACAATCTATGGACTAGCTTGACGCGGTGACGTTTTCGTAAATAACATCAATTTTATTACGTGGACGCGATTCATTAAGGGTAAAAAAGTCTTTTGACTACTACACACAAAACGCCATCTCATGAAATAAAACGCCAAACAAATAGCACACACCATTCTAACTATAAAACGCCATTAGATATAAAACACCAAACTTAATTATAATAAAATACCGCCTAAAAAACCGCCAAAAAAATCCTACATATACAACATCTAAGACCTTTAATTAAAAACACACACAAAACCCCAAACTCCATATTTAATATATACCATTCTTCTTAGAAACGCCAAAAAACCCAAACATCAAATATTTTAAAATTAAAATGTTTATTTGAAATTCAGTTTGGTTGTCTGTAAGGTTCACTCAATGTAGTGGACAATATACTTAAGTGAGGATATTGTCCATTTCATTGAGTAAAATCTTATTGACTTTATCCTCAACTTTCATCAAATTTATAACGCCAAAACATATAAAAACATTATTGAGGTTTGTTGTCAATAAAGTTTAGATTTATGGGGTGGACAACATTGTCAGACATCTTTCTTAACTGAGGATTAACAATGTTGTTCACCATCATACAGTGAAACATTATTGATTTAGCATGATCAAATTTAGAGGTTTAAGGTGCTTTTATTTAGTGGCGTTATTTTTCTCGGTAAAACGCCAAAAAGTTAAAAAAATCAAACATCGTTCATTGGAAATTCAAGATTGTTGTCTGAAGGGTGAAAGCTCTATTTGGGTTGGGAAAATTTGGAAGCAAAAAGAAGTACTCGAAAAAGTCGATGACACCCGTGTATGATCTTGAGGGGATTGAAGAAGGGCTCGAGGGTTACGACGAGTTGGAGAAGTCGTCGTTGATGTCACAAAAGAATTTTGAGAAACGGTTCGGGCAATCTCCGGTTTTTATAACTACAACTTTGATGGAAAACGGTGGGATTCCTGAAGGAACTAACAGTAATTCTTTGATTGAAGAAGCCATTCATGTTATTAGCTGTGGATATGAAGAGAAAACTGAATGGGGCAAAGAGGTAAAAGAACTAAAAATACAGTTTTTTTCTGTTAAGTAACTCGGAAAACAATGACGGGTTGGTAATGTAAAGAGGTGGCAAAATGGGTCAGTTGGGTAACGGGTTAGAACCAGTCTAGTTTGTCGGGTTGACCCGCAGATACTTGTCCATTTTTTTGGAAACTACATCATGCAATAATTACATAAACTATAGAGTAAATTACGTTTTTGGCCCCTGTGGTTATATCATTTTGGCCCCTAAGTCTAGAGATCATGGGGGGGGGGGGAATGGTTAGTTATATACGAAAAAATGTTGAAGCCCACACGCATGTTGCGGTGCGTTAACTCACAAAATTTAGAACGAAACGAAAAACTTGGGAAAGATGAAAAGTATGGTGGACCAAAATTGAAAATAAAAAAGAGTTGGGATTTTTTTTAAGTAATATATAACTTCGTTATTTCATTCTAATCATCAGGGCAAATTACACAAGGATAGCGGGTAGACGAGCAACAAATTGCGCCGCCATCCCTTTCTGAATAGAAAACCCCAATTTACTAAAAACAAAGCCCCGCCCCTGAGGGGTCGAAAAGTTGCTGTGGACCACACGCTGAACTCTAGACAAGAACCGAACTGCCTCCGGTGCCAAGGAGCCGAACGTGTCGAACGCCAGGGGGAGAAAGGCATGCTGATTATCCTTTGTGTTTAAAAGTAAAAAAACAAAGAGTTTAAATTGCAAAATTAAAGTTATTTATTAATTTTAGATAAAGATAAAGATAAAAATAAGTGATATCTATATATTGGTTATTAATTTATATTAATATTAACATTAACATTAATTTATCAAACAAATATAAATAAAATTTATGAGATTGAAGGAAAGAATGACATGTGTCATTATTTTATTTGAAGTCTTTTATTATCAGTTACATTTATTACAACAGTGTGTTTTGTAAACTATACAAGACTTTTAAAAGGACAATGAGATCTAACATCAGAAACTTGAGAAATCCGATTGGGCTTGCGGGCTCTCGTGGCTACCCATCCTCTAATTCCATGAATCTTTCTTGATAATGATATTCCTTCATGTCTGAATTGGCTGTTTTTCAGTAATCCTAATGACCCATCTGGGCTTTCCCAAATAAAACACAAACCATCCGATACCCAATCCGATTAACATCCCAAATCCATATCCCATAGCAACAGATTCCCAAGAAAAGCCATTAAAGAAAGTATCATCTTCATCTTCATCCTCATCCTCATCTTCTTCAGGCATCAGAGAGGATGACACACCATCGTCTCCACAGTTCTTTGTTAATGGGAATCCACATAACCCATTGTTCCCTTGAAATGAACTACTATCAAACGTATTGAACTGTCCACCTTTAGGTATGGCTCCTTGAAGCTGATTTTGCGAAAAGTTTACAACTACAAGAAACGTCAGACTTGCAAGTTGTCCAGGAATTTTGCCTACCATCTTATTAGAAGAAAGATCTAAATGCTCAAGCCGGACAAGGTTTGTCAAGTTTGTCGGGATTCTACCCGTGAGACTGTTACGCGATAGGTTGAGAAACCGAAGTGATCTTAGCTGTCCAATCGTGTCAGGTATCTCCCCTTCAAATGTGTTAACCGAAAGATCTATAGTATTGTAGACGACTGATATTCTCTCTAGGTGTAGTCTCAATCCTTTCACTCCTAGCTCCACTGTATCATAATACATGGACTTTCCATCCATGTAGAACTCTCCGGATGCAGCGCCATCCACGCTCATTAAAGCTTTAAAGTTCTTGAAGTATTTTGAAGGCAAAAGACCTGTGAACTCGTTACTAGATAGATCAAGAATTCGCAGCTTTGGAAACGGGGTTTCGGTGTTGGATGTGTGTAACGTCCCATTGAGTTTATTACCTCTCAAGACAAGAACTTGCATCTCGGGAAGCGTATCAATCCAGTGCGGGAATCCACCGGTTAACTTATTGTCTCCCAAATCCAAAACTTCAAGCTTCCTACAGTCGATCAAAGTCCCAGGAATCGAGCCTTGAAGTTGATTTCCGTTCAAGTTGAGAGTCTTTAAGTTGTTGTTTCGCTTCAAGAATGTTGTGGGTATGTTTCCATGCAAACGGTTCAACCGTAGATCCAATACCGTGAGATTGTGGCTGAAGTTAACCAGGCATTGCGGAATCCCGCCACTAAACTGGTTACTTCCAAGGTAAAGAGTCTCCAAAGATCTCAAGTTGCAAATCGATTTAGGGACGGGGCCAACTAGCGAGTTATTACCTAAAGTCAAATATCTTAGTTTTCTACAGTTGAGTATCCCTTCAGGAAAATAACCCGAGAGCTTATTGTCATGCAGCGCGAATTGCTCCAACTTTGTTAGGTTACCAAGTGAATCTGGGATCGGACCACTTAGCCGATTAAGGAGCAAAAGCATCTCAACAAGAGAGTTTAAGTTTCCTAACTCTTTAGGAATAGAACCGTTAAATTGGTTGTCGTTGAAGAACAACTGCTCTAATCTGCTTAGATTTCCTATTGAAGCCGGGATTTGACCGCTAAGCTCGTTGTGACTGAAGGCTAATTGAATCAACGACTCTAGTTTTCCGAGTTCTGGTGGGATAACGCCTGAAAGTAAGTTTTCATGAACATCTAGTATCTTTAACTTTGTCAGGTTTCCAAGTGAAGCCGGGATGGAACCCGTGAGCTTATTGTGGCCGAAAAGTAACAGATTCAGACTCTTCATGTTTCCTAGCTCATCAGGAATTCGACCCGAAAGCTTGTTCATGTATAAATATAAGATCCTTAACGAGCTCAAATTTCCTAAAGATGGTGGGATCAAACCCGTAAGATTGTTTAAGAAGAGGTACAGTTCAGAGAGTTTAGTCAGATTTCCTAGACTAGACGGGATGTGTCCCGTTAGGAAGTTGACTGACATATTGACCGTCACGAGATTGTACAAGGTTCCTAGTTCTGGAGGTATAGAACCCGATAGGTTATTATTATCGACACGAAGATAACCCAACTTGCTCAAATTTCCTAGAGAAACTGGAACATGACCTTCAAGATTATTACTATGCAATGAAAGGGTCTCAATATTCGTTAACATTCCGATCTCTTGAGGAATTGTTCCGGAAAGATGATTACTAGAAAGATCAAGAAACACGAGTTTAGAAAGATACCTGATCTCAACTGGGATGGATCCAAAAACGCCGTTTAGTCTTAGGTCTAGATGTGTTAGACTAGCGAAAGACGAAAATGTGAAGTGTTGAAGTGTACCGTTTAATCTTGAAGTGGAAAGGTTGAGTTTTACTACGTCCCCTTGATCATTGCAATGAACACCGTACCAGGAGCATGGTGCGGTACTTGTGGTTCGGTTTACATGGGTCAGATTAGTAGTTGGATCAAGGGACCATGAAGATAGCAAGGGATTGTTTTGGTTTGTGAGACTGGTTTTCCATTTGAGTAAAGCATCAGCTGCTTCTGGTTTTGCAACAAAAGTAGGAAGGTATGAAGAGAAAAGTGTAAAAAGAATGAAGAGTAAATTCAATGACATTTTGATTTGAAATTTTGAATAGAGAATTGTTTCAAGGCTGCAATTTATCATTGCAAGTGTTTGTTGACTTTAGAAAAGTCAAAGTCCTTGCTGATGAAGTTACATAGCAATGACAACATTGTTGTTTGTAGCTTGTAAACAATGATTTTTTCTTGTCATTTTTTGATCAAAGAATGTTAATAGCAACTAAAATTTGTTATATTAGTGAATATAATTACAAGGGAGGGATATTTTATGGGTAACTAGTGTGAGGTAGATAGCACACGTTAAATTACAAGTGATTTTAGACGCACAGTTGTAATGAGTTAGAAGCATTGTTTGTCGTACAATTCATGTGGCTTTGTTATACTCAAATTTAAAGAAATAAAACTTTTTACTTTGTTACCGAGTCTTTTAAAAGTAATAAAGTATATAAAAATTATTTAAATATAAAACATCGATGATACTAGATTTAAATGCTAAAAGACTATATTTTAGTTGTTCCTTTGTTGTCCTTTCAGCCAACAATTGTTAGTTTTTTGTTAATTAAAATATTATAAATCTTAACCATTAAATTAACGTGATAAGTGACTCTACGAACATTTTCTTTTATATTTGGTATATATCTTTCTCTCTCTCTTTTACACACACACATCAGGGCTGAACCTTGGAACTTGGGGGTCCTGTGCAATTAGAAAAAACGATCTCCAAAACATAATCTTCTTTATATATAAAAAGATGGCCTCTAAAATATAAACTTAAAAAGGTTAGTGGGTTTTGAATTTGAAAGGTTATTTTTTTGAAGTTATATTTTTGGAAAAAAAAAATTAAATGAAAAAACCAACTCTTGAGGGGCCGTATGTTGATTTCTACGAAACAAAAGGTTAACCACGTTCAACAAGACTAGAGCATGCGTCTGTCTTACCTTGACACACATAATAAACTTAGAGCTAAGTATTTTATAAATTCAAACTTAAGTTATATAGAGTAATTACGCACCATATTATTATAAATAAAAATATATAGAAGCTCTTGTAAGAATGTGCCCTGGTTAATCGCTTACCCTGCGTTGGCCCAACCTTGACACACAATAAACTTAGAGGGTGTTTGGGTTGAGTTTTGAACGCGATGTTTAGATTATTGAGTTTGAAATCGTAAATAATCAGTTTTGAGTGTTTGGGTAAAAAAATTAAAAAAATGATTATTTGTGTTTAGAAAGTTACAAAACGCACTTTTCCAAAAGCAGCTCCCCCTACTGTAACAAAACACAGTTTTCCAAAAATTGATTATTTGCGTTTAGAAAAAGGATTTTCACTTGTTTATTTTTTTTAAATATATATTTGCCAAACACTCAAATAGTTGATTATCTGATTATTGTGATATCAAGCAACATAATCAAATCCAAACACTATCTTTCAGCATCATGTTTTGTTACAACTAATTATCTGATTCTGATTATTCAAAACACATAATCTATTTTCAAAACTCAACCCCAAACACCCTCTTAGAAAGAACTATTAGGGGGTGTTTGGGATTGCGTTTTCAACCTGATTATTTGATTATTGTGTTTTGAAATTGCAAAAAATCTATTTTGAGTGTTTGGTAAAAAATTAATAAAAAGTGATTTTTACGTTTTGTAGAGTTCAAAACGTGATAATCCATAAGTAGGTCACCCTTTGTTGCAGGAAAACGTGATAATCCAAAAACTGATTTTTTACGTTTTCACTTATTTATTTTTTTGAAATATATATACTTGCGAAACACTCAAATAGTTGATTATCTGATTATTGTGATATCAAACAACATAATCAAATCCAAACGATGTTGATTATCTGATTGTTGTCATATCAAACAACATAATCAAATCCAAACACTATCTTTCTGTAACACGTTTTGTTACAGCTAATTATCTGATTCTGATTATTCAAAACGCATAATCTATTTTCAAAACTCAACCCCAAACACCCCCTTAGTTTTAAATTAATTAATGGTTTTAATGAGTAGGGTATGGGTATAACACGAAACCAAAACTCGGTTGTGTGGTCCATTAAGATTTTATCATGTATCTGTCTAACACGTAAGGAATTTTGGGGTATGGAAATTTCCTTTGTATTTCTTGTGTACTTCCAGCAACCTTACATTCATCTCGATTGTCATTATCATTATGTGCACATTCAACAAAAATAATTAGGTTTCTACTTTTAGTAAGTCATGGCTACAATTTCACCTTTGTGAACGGTCTTAAGAGTGGGAAATGGAGTTTAGAAATCTTTGACCGACCCTCATGTGGTGGTGACAATAAGTCAATAACATTACATAGAATTTTAAACTTTCATTTTTAAGTTATCTTAAATATGATGCTATGGATTAGGATCATGAGTGAACAACATCTTGAGAGTGAACTAAGTGAACTAATCTTGGACATTGATCATTTTTTAAATAAAAGGGTAATGTTAACATTAGCCAAGTACTTTTAATTAAAATCCCTTAATTTTCTCCTCTCTTAACTCTCTCTCTCTCTATCTCATTTTTAGTTATTTTTCTATTATTTTAATTATAAGAGATTGAAGGGCTAATGTTTTTTTTTAAACTGTTATGTTCCTTTTAAAATTAAATATTAAACCTAATTAAATTATAATTTTTAACATATGTTTATAGAGGTCAGTATATACAAGACTTATACACATGTGTATTATTACATCTTGTTTCCACGGGTCGGTATAAACCAGATTTATACACTTGTGTATTATTCAAGTACATATGTGTATACGGGTCGGTATATACCAGACGTATACACCTGTGTATTATTCAAGTACATAGTGTATACATGTCGATATATACTAGACTTATACACTTGTGTATTACTACATATTGTTTCCACTATACATCTTTTCATCAAACATTGATCTAATACATATATGTATAGAGAATGTAATTAAATATTTTTAATTATGTTCTAGATGGAACAATATTTGATAACGTTTGTATTTTTTTAAACTTATAAAATAATAAGTTAGGTAATATGTGAGAGGAAAAAATATAGAGAATTTAATTAAATATTCTTTTAGTTGGAAAGAGAAATCAGGAGAGAGAAAAAATTAATTAATTAATTAATTAAAGATAGAAATATACAATTATACCCTCATGTCTATTAAATTATATGCAAGTTACAAAAGATAATTACAATCTTGCCATTATAGAAAAAATCTAGATCTACAAAATCAATGGTCAGGATAAGTTCATTTTGTTCACAAATAAATCATTGTTCACTCATGAACCCTACCCATGATGCTATTGATGAAAAAAAAAAATCTTCAAGGTGGCTTTTAATTACGAAACAATTTCATTAAATTATATTGCAGTATTATGAAAAGTTTAAGTTAGTGTAAAAATCTAGAGTTGGAGTAGATTCTAAAATTGGAAAATAAAGAAACTTGAAAAAATAATAATAATTTATGCCGGTTGGTACTTAACGTTGAATAGTTCTTTCGGTAAATTTCAAGCTTCACCACTGTGTTGCTGAACGTACCTCTTGGTGATTTGAATTGTATCTTTCTATCAAATGGATACATGATTTACTCAAAATGTATTTAAACGTTTATAAATGGCGATGGACAACGGTTGGTGGTGATGAGCAGTATGAATTTTTAATGTGTGCTGTTAAACGTAACTTCTCTCATCACACACTTGATGGACTTTCTCACAATAAAAAGTGATATCCCTCTCATATAAGGGTACCTTTGGCCACCTCTTTTATTTACAATTCTTAGGTAAGATTATATTGTTTCATAGACTACTAAACAAAATCTATTTGTTTGTATAAAGATTTACAAATGTTTTTGCAACAAAAATAAAAACACTATTTATTAGTAAACTAAAAAGTTATTAATAAATTTTTACAAATGTTTTTGCAACTTAAGGTAAAAAAAATAAAAACACTATTTATTCGTAAACTAAGAATTTAATAATAAAAAAATATACGGCCGTTAAAAGGCTAAATTTATTGTACGAATGTGAAGGACGTACGTGTAGAATTGATATGCATCATGTGGGGACATTTTGGTGGTAGGTTTTGAGATTTCCTCATCCCGTGGGAAATTGAAATTTCCAAGTCTTTGAGCGACTTGGTCTGGAATCATATCAGCAGATAGGTGTAAAATCCCGTCGATGTTTTTCTTCGATTTCAAAGATTTGCTGAACATTCACAATCATGTCGGGTTGGATGGTCCTAAAAAAGAAGCTCTCAAAGACTTAATTAGAATATGTTGGTGGTGTATTTGAAAGGCTAGAAACGGGGCGATTTTTTACAACAAAGAAGCGAAGATCGATGACATTATACGTGATATTAAGGCTTTGGGCTTTTTGTGGTTTAAGGTTAGGTTAAAAGGTAATTCGATAGTTTGGAGTGATGGGTGTAAATTTGTAATTATGTAATTGTTGGTTGTTAGGGTGGCGGCCGTGTTTTGAGGCTTGCTTCTGTTTGTTTATGAAATTATCCTTTCAGAAAAAAAAAAGAAAAAAAAAAGTCTTTGAGCGACTTACTTGTGGAGTTGCGGTCACAACATCGACTTCTTTTCAAAAGTACTATTATTCATAATCATCCTGTGATAAATTATATTATATCTTAGAGAAAAATGTTCGGATAGTCCCTGTGGTTTGCTCATTTTTCACATTTATTCTATAACTTTCTAAAATTACAGCTATAGTTCTCAACTTTTGCAATTTCGTTCCCAGATAGTCTCTGACACAGATAAGAGTTAGTTTTCTGAGTTAAGTGAGTATGAAATGACTGTAATACCCTTACTAATAAAAAATATTATTCAATCATTGTAAAAATATAAATTATAGAGTGAATTGCAAGTTTTGTCCTTTATCTTTAGGCCATTTTGCAAGTTTTGTCCTTTATGTTTAAATTTGACGAGTTTTGTCCTTTATGTTTGAAAATCAAGCACGTTTTACCCTTTGGGGCAAAACGTGCTTGATTTTTAAGGACAAAACGTGCTTGATTTTTTAAACATAAAGGACAAAACGTGCTTGATTTTTAAACATAAAGGACAAAACATGCTTGATTTTTAAGGCCCAAAGGGTAAAACGTGCTTGATTTTTAAACATAAAGGACAAAACTCGTCAAATTTAAACATAAAGGACAAAACTTGCAAAATGGCCTAAAGATAAAGGACAAAACTTGCAATTCACTCTAAATTATATTACCAATCTCTTCCAACCTTTTTGTTGGACCCACCCACAACCCACCACCCACTTCAACCTATCTTCAACCCCACCCCCAATCTCAACCCACCATCAAACACCCATTCTCATGTGATACGTGAATTAGTGGTGATTATAATAAGAATTTTAAGAGCATATATGAAATCCTTCACAAAATATATAATATAGTCCAATCAACCCAGTCGGGCTCCGAATGTGAATACAATGATTTTTCCATGTGCAATTTGACTAATGTGAATGAAGGTAATGTGGTTGAGTAGATGACAAGATGTCACAAGAAGATCCGTTACATACCCACGCTTTACAAATTAAAACAGTAACACAACTAGAAAGTAGTAGATTTTTCCCAATGTTGCTTATGCTAAACAGATGGAGAACAGGAAATTAATTGTAAGCACTTACAATTGAAGACCAATTCATATAAATATTTAACTAGAACTGCAAAGATGGTGGAGTTTACAATCTGGATATTGTTAGCAGCTGTATGTGTGGCGGTTTAAAGGATCTAGATGTGAAAGATATGAAATTTGTATTTTGTTAACAGTTAAAGTTAATGGTGGTGTTGTTCAAAGCAAGTTGTGACTGTCTTCTTATAGAATTTTAAATGTTGAACCTATCTGCAGACGTTTCAAGTAGAGTTGACCAAACTGCCGCTTCTTGAAAAGCTATTCCTTGATAACAATAACGGGGAGGGGTGGTTCACTAGTGATAGATTCTAGTGATGGGAGCACCCAATCAAATCATGCCATGTAAGCACCCAATATTCTATCACTAGTGATAGAAATGTAGGAGGGGTGGTATCACTAGTGATGGGATTCCAATGTACAAGTACTAATGCACAATGTACAAGATACACATTCATCCCCTTACATATTCAACGCGTTATACCCATCACTCGTTATATTAGGGGAGGCGGCGGTGTTCCACGAGTGATAGGAATGTATCACGGTAGATAACGACTCCACCCCGTCCTCCCTAAGTTAATGGTCTTCCCACCTGAGCTTGGTGTTCTAAAAACCTGAAAGTGCTCGCAGCTGACTACAATATGTTAGTTTAAGTACCAGGTAAGGTTGGAGCTTGTGCTTTTCCTTATACAATTAATTATTTTTCTATCTTTAAATGATATTCAACTTCTTTAGATTTATGAGAAGACACTTGCTGTTTATTTAAGTTTAGAACATTTCTACAGTTTGTGAAGTAACAAATGCTTTTGCACTGTTAGATAAGTTTCCGTCGACCACATTAGCTACAGGATATCTTGAACTTCTGGTTTCCCTCTCTGGGGAGTACCGTTTTGGAGGATCCCCTCTATTGGCTCTAGGTGGAAGAGAATATCTTCCGGTAGTCTCTGCTGCAACTGGTTCAACATGTTCAACCACTGGATCAACCTGTTCAACCACTGGATCAACATGTTCTGTAGTTGTCGGTTCTATGTGTTCTCCTGTTGTCTCATAGTTATAAGACGTAGAACATTCAGGGTTCTCAGTATTTCTTACCTCAGGCATCACGTTGGATGGACTATCTTCAGTGGTACCGTGCTTCGCAGATTGTGTGTCTGTGTTTGAAGGACTCGCAGTACTGTGAGGAAGTTCTGTTGTTACTTCTTCAGATGAGGGGAGTTGGGTTAGCTACCTCAGAGGGTCTATACATTCGTTCTCCCCCTGACCACTGAGTTGGGTGTCATAAAAGTATTTTGTTTCAAGAAAGTCAACGTTCATTGTGGTGAACATTTGACGAGTTTTTGGATTATAACACCGATAACCTATTTGGTCGATCCCATAGCCGACAAACACACATTTCTCAGCACATGGGCCGAGCTTGTTTCGGTTGACTTTGGGTATGTGAACAAATGCGATACACCCGAAAATTCGAGGTTCAAGTGTAAGAGGATGGGGAATACTGGCAGACTTAGACAAAAAATCTAAGGGAGTCTTAAATTTAAGAGCTTTTGTGGGGAGCCGATTCAGGAGATACACCGAGGTTGCAACAGCCTCCGGCCAGAAAGATTTAGGAACCTGAGATTCGATCAAAAGGGCTCGAGTCATTTCAAGAGTAATACGGTTTTTCCGTTCGGAAACACCGTTTTGTTCGGGGGAATGAGAACACGAAGTTTGATGAACTAATCCTTTGGTTTTAAAGAACTGTTTCATGGACGTATTGACAAATTCTCCCCCATTGTCAGATCGAAGGATTTGGATTTGGGTTTGGAATTGAGTTTGAATCATAGCATAAAACGTGATAAATTTTTCGTAAACTTCGGCTTTGTTTTTCAAAAAATATACCCATGTCATGTGAGTGCAATCATCCACGAATAATATAAAGTACCGAAGGCCCTGCCCCCCCCCCCCCATCACAGGGGCAGGACCCCACACATCAGAATGGATTAGTGAAAAAGGTGAAGCAACTTTCGTATTGCTGGGTTTAAACGGTTGTCGATGGCTTTTAGCACGAAGACATGTTTCACAGTCTATTTTTCCATTTGAGGGGAAGAGTTTTGGAAACAAAAGGTGTGAATAGCCATGGGAAGGATGCCCCAAACGTCTATGCCATAGCCATGCCTCCCGGTTTTCGGTTCCATGTGCCAACATTACAGTACCCTGTTGAGTCACTTCATCCACGTAGTACAATCCGTGACGCTCAGTACCACGTCCAATAATCACACCCGTCCTGATATCCTGTAGGAGGCAGAAAGTAGGGTGCATTAGTGCTGTGCAATTTAATTCTTTGGTAATATGACTGACTGACAGTAATTTGTGTGATAAGGACGGAACATAGAGGCAATTTGACAATTTCATAGTTGGTGAAATTTCAATTACTCCTCCTCCTTTCACTTGCATCATTCCGTTGTTTGCTGTATGTATTTGAGATTTTTGAGGTTGGGTCATTGACCGTATGTCTAATGGTTCAAACGTCATGGTGTCAGTGGCACAAGAATCAAATATCCAAGAATTCTTTTTTTCATGATTGATTGCCATTTTTTTAACGTTGTCCCGGTACTACTGTTAAGTAACCAACTGAACCGGCGAATTTATCAATTTCGCTGGATACTTGAACTCGCGTTCAAGGTTTTCGTTCGGAATACCAACGCTATGCTAGCGAAGTTATCTTACCGGCGTATTTATTAAATACACCGGCAACTTGAACTCGCGTTCAAGATTTAAGTATGTAGCGGATTTAAGACAAAGGTAGGTGCAGCGGATTTAGCGTGCAACGGATTTGCTAAGTTCAGCGAATCTGTTGGCTACAGTTGGGCGAAATTATCCAAAGGAAAAATGGAAAGGATATTATCAAACATGGAAAGGCTTGGCTGGGTCTTAGCGAAATAGAAATAGCAAAATTATCAACTAGGAATTGATCGAGAGTCGGCAGCGTATTTATAAAAAAAATGGAAGGTATATCAATTGAAAAAGGAAGGTATGTCAATGAACTGATTTCAAAAAAGAATGAAATTGATTGGACCAATGATTGGAAAGTCGGTTGAAAAGATTGGAACAATTTCAAAAAAAAAATGATCGAACAAATTTTTTGATTGGACCAATGGTTTTGTTGGTTTTGCCGGAAGTGATGTAACAATAGAACTGATTTGCGGTTGAACACGACAAATTGAGGATTGATTTCGGTTTTCCAGGTTTGAGTTTGAATATGCTAGGATAAGTAGAAATTGATTTTGATTTCCAAGCGAAGATCGATTGTAGGAGATAAACGAATCGGTTTTACGAATCGGAAACCTGCTCTGATACCATGTTGTTTGGTATAGAGAAGAATCCTTGAAATTGGGTTTTAGTTGTATTGAGAATTGTGTTCAATCAAAATAGGGTTACAAAGAACGGTGTTTATATAAAACACCAAATTACATATTAGCCCCTATACTATTTATTATCTTCTTTCCGACAGTCAGTTATAAAGCTATAACGCTGGTTTTGTTGCAGATTAGTTGTGATTTATGAAAATATATTTTGCCCAATATTAGGCTGAATTCTTATTGCTTAATTGCTTATATCAATCAGATAATGTGGACAATTTTAAAGCTTATGACCCGGATATGTGTTTGACTGTTTTTAACCCTGTTTGAAACAAAAATACCTGCGTATTTTTTATGTATTTTCACCGCTATTCAATCTAAGTCATGAACTCAATATTCTAGGTATATATACGGAATCAACATGATTTTTTGACAACGAAACACTACGATGAATATTGTGAATATAAGGGAATATTCAAACTATATAGATAAACACTATTTAGTATATAAAGGTACTGAATCTATTTAGTATAGTTTAAGTTGGTGAAAAGCACTAATATTCTGTATAGATAAAGATGGTATTTCAACCATGGTAATAAATATTCTTATTTGCCCTCAATTCGTAGTTTAAAGATCCTTAATGTAATGAAATTAATACAAAAGAACCAAATGAACAAGAAGTTTAGTTAGGAAGCTATTTTAATTGTTAAAAAGCTAATGTATGGGATATGAGCCTCTATTAAACCACATATGTAAATAAATTGGCATTCTAAATTGAAGCCACAAAACGATTTTGTAAAGAGCTTTAAATTTGCAATAATTCTCTTCTCTAATGCTACTGCCAGTGGATTATATATTATTAGGTGAAACGTTATTGCTGCTGTTACTTTTAACAGTTATTGATCAGAGTTTTTTTTTCCAGCTAACATTGTTTCTTCTATTAACAGGTGGTGCTGAAAGAATCCCTACGTTGAGCGAAACGGTTTTAAAATGCAATATATATAGCTTTAATTTTGCATACACTCGTCTCTTTTAACAAGCGATGATGGTGTCCTACCTACCATGGCAACTTCGGTTGCAGCCATGGCGGTACTGAGTCGTGCTTTGTTGGCGATGACAATGAGGAATTGTGCATCTGAATATGTTTGTTTTGCAATTAGTATCATAATTTAATCAAAGTTGTCGGCCAAAAAGATTTGGTCTTAGATATTTCTCTTTTGTGATATGGCTCTCATGCCCATCTAGACAACGTTACTATAGCAATGTTTGAACCACGACAATTAAACACCTCTTCATAAAAATAAAATACGTAGAATCCCCCCGTCATGCGCGCAGGGAATATAACTAGTTATATATATATTAAATAAATAAATAAATAAAATAGATGTCAATAGCTCTACTATTGGATGGTAATATGAAGAGACAAAGTATAAAAGCGTATTACATTTCTAGATATATGGTCCGTTACAGTTGGTGAAACTAGATTGATACATATGGCCAATTGGTAATAAGAATTATTGGAAGGATGGATCGTCAATAACCTTCCAATCACGGGTCTCTGGTCTTTTCATTTCACTTGGATAAAATTCTAAGTTTGTTTGAGGTCCATGCTGCTTTATCATACGTTTTTTTTCTTCATACTTGTACATTATTCCTGGGTAACTCCGTAACCACATCTCAAATGAAGAATCATGGTACACATGGCAAGCAAAGTTACAATCTAAGCACTTACAGATCAAATGGGATTGCAATTCGCTTCCGCACAACCGGCATAAACCATCATTCTTAGTCCCCGGAGCAACTGACACAGGATGTTGGTGTAAACTTTGTATCAGTTTACCCGTAAACTTGAAGTTAATGTACTTATAAACACCTTCCAAAGAGAAGGAATTAATACCCTGTTCAGACTGAAGTATTAACGGAGCACATGCCGAATGAATGGATTGTGCGCACTCTACACAATGATAGAACCACTTTCCAGGATCAAGATCCTCCTCACAAACTTCACAAAAGTATTGACCTTTGTGGTCCTCGATTGGGGAGTAACTCAGCTTCAGCGGGTGCTTGTCATACTTATTCCTAATTGTTTTAGGTAAATGCAAAGCACATCGGCAATCCAAATAGAAGTCACATGCATTACATCTAAAATAAGTATCACATTCAATAATACCCACACGACATGCGTGACATTCCATCTTAGATACACCGCTACGGCTTGATGAAGCACCATCTACTCTTGTAAGTAAGTGATTCGCGTGTGCTTCATGTGTAATTTCTCTAGGCATAAGTGCACAATGAGCATCAATAATGTAAATGCCCTTGAAATCAGTCCCATAATAGCAAAGCCCATTGCATGGCAATCCACAAATAGAACATTTGATTCCAAGTGTGTTAAAAAGCTCAAGTGTATGTCCCTGTCCCCTCTGACCCACAACGTTTCTTAGTATTGTGGGTAGCTGGGTGCACCACTCGTGGAGAACAAAGTCATCGTCTTCGAAGCATTTGTAAAATGGCATTTTTGTAATTGGTTTTGCGCATGCATTGCATAATACTTTAATTCTCTTCATTGGGTCGTGAAGAGACACTCTCGTGGTGGTTGTAGCATTGTTTATTAGGACTAACAACGGATGGTCATAAAGAAAATGTACGAGGTTGCCATTTTCATCTCTTTTTAGCTCATCGGTCTCTCCTTCAAAGATTTTTCCAGATATTTGATGTGCTAAGATGTGTGATTCATCGTCGGCTGGCAAGTGAAGAAGGTTGGGATGATCAACATCTTTGAAGTTTTTTTGTGTGTTTCCTAAGCCTGAAAAATAGAAATTGAATAAATTAATTGTCATCACACTAAAATATATAGGTTAATTTGTGCCAGGAGATGAAAAAACAATGTATAAAACTAATTAAAAAAACTCATGATATGTGGATGTAAAAAAGGCTCACACTTAATGTGAAATTTTAACCGACATGAATAGTTAAATATAAAGATTTGGATTTAGTTTGCATGACTCATTAGTCATTTCTCTTAGCAAATGTTTACAATCCACACACATTTAAGGGTGTGGGTTTTGTGGTATAGATTTTTATATAACTTATATGAAGGGGTATTGATAAAATAGTAAATTTAGAATCTATTGAGAATTTTTTTAGTATAAAATATTACAGTAAATTCAACGTTAAGTAAATATTGAAAAAGAATAAAAAAACATTTAATTTTTTATGGAAATGTCGTAGTCTTGGCATACTAATTTGTGAAAAAAAAAAGAAAAAGAAAAAAGAAAAAAGAAAAGAACAATCATGTCATCACAATCTTTAAAACTTACCCAACAATAATGAAAAAAAGTCTCATTTATGAAGTATCATGTATACATTTATATAATTCAAGACTTACCAGGTAAGAAGACGGACATGAAGGGCTCTATCCGTTGTGTTGCACAATCTGGATGAACATAGTACATACATTTACTGCACTTGTAAATCAAATGTTCATCTTCTAATTCCATACCACAAATTCTGCATTCGAAATCATATAATTGATCTAAAAACGAATATGAAAGTGTGAGCAAGTGGCGGTGGCTAAATTGTTGAGTTTCAAGCGATAACTTTATGGGAAGTGTAAGACAGTCAGAATTTACTAAGAAGTTCAAACAAGTGTTGCATTGATACAAATGACCTTCATGTTTCTTCTTACATGCAAAACACTTGATCAAACCAGGTTCAACACCGATAGAGATTAATGGGTGTGGGTGGGCGGGGTGATGTATCGTATTTTGCTCAATAAATGTGGCACAAAGTAAATCGATTCCATAATTACATGTTGAACAATGATAGCCAATTCCATCTCGATGACATTTGAGACACGCGCGACATTTATAATCATTTGGTGTTCTTCTAAGGGTAAGAGTATGAGAAGGGTGGCCTTGGAATTGTAAGGTTTTAGGAATTTCTTTGCAAAATTTATGGAGTGAATAATTACATGATGGCATGTCACACGTGTAGTAATAACGGTGGTACCAGTCAATTTGTCTGTCACACTGGTTACACATGCACTTGAAGTTTTGCGTCTTGATCAAATCTTCATCAGCGTATTCGTCATCATCTTCTAAATAGTCTCGATGCATTAGTTGCAAATCTACGAGCGTTAGCGGGTGCTCATGTTCAAGCTCTTCAAGATTTATCTCATTCACATCCATTTCAATAGTATTTCTAAAGCTTCATGTAACAAAAGATGTAATTATAAAATAGCATGAAAATATTGAAGACATTAATAGTGGTGTAAACTAGGTGAGTCGTTCTTGAACTACTCGTGGCAGACTTGTTAAAGTGTGGAACCATCAAACTCTAGCTTCATGTACCAACTTTGATAAGGCTCAAAAGTCTAGACGACTTTGTTATTTATATAAATATAAAATACTAAGTTATATGATATAATGTATAATTTATATAAAATGTTATTATATTTATTGGTATATTAAAATAACTACATATTATAAATACACATTGTACACACACGTGTGTATATATATATATATATATATATATATATATATATGTAAATGTGTATATATTTCTAGAGGGATATTCAATAGGGATGAGCAAGTACCGGTATCGAAAAACAGAAAAAATAAGTACCGGTGTCGAATATAATCGGTATGGTACAGGTATTTACTTAATGGTAAATCACCCAAAATACCAGTATTGTATCGGTACCGCAAAGTGGAAAAAATGGGTACCGGTACCGAAAATGACCGGTTCGATACCGGTACCAACCGAATGCTCATCCCTAATATTCATTACCTAAGAAAATTTAAGTAAAGGATAAAAAGAACCAAATATAGACTTATACGTATCGTATTAATATGACACATACAAAACTTATTTAATCGACTGTATTTTTCTTTCGTTACACGAGGCAAGCTTGAATTTGAGTTTATTTTTAAGACTTTAATTTGAGTTTACTTCGAAAACTAAAAGACTAGAGAATGAATAAATGTGTACCTTGGTGGGTATTTGATGAAGATTCTACAAAATTTATGATTTGAATGTGGTTATTACTTCGTATATATAGTAAGTGAGGTTCATCTTTATTACACGTATATATAGTTTTAAAGCAAGGCAAAGAATAAGCATCAATCATTGTTTTACACTCAAATAAAGAGTTATGTTTTGTTTTATATCAAAGAATAATACTTTATTGTATTTGGGCAAAGTAAGTTATGCTTTGTTTTATATCAAGGTAAAGAATAATACTTTATTGTATTTGGGCAAAGTAAAGAGTTATGCTTTGTTTTATATCAAGGTAAAGAATAATACTTTATTGTATTTGGGCAAAGTAAAGAGTTATGCTTTGTTTTATATCAACGTAAAGAATAATACTTTATTGTAGAGTTAAATGTTATTTCATTCCTTTTGGTTTGGGTCATTTTATCAGTTTAGCCGTAAGGTTTGAAACGTTGCTATTTTAGTTTAAATAGTTTCAAACGTTGCCATTTTAGTCTACTGGGCAAACTCCATCCCATTATTCTGTTAACTAGAAGGGCAATTTTGACCATATAAAATGATCGAATTACCCTTCTAGCTAACAGAAAAAATGGGCAGAGTTAACCCAGTAGACTAAAATGACAATGCTTGAAACTACTTGGACTAAAATGGCAACATTTCAAACCTTTGGGTTAAACTGGCAAAATGATTCAAACCACAGGGACTAAAATGACATCTAACTCCTTTATTTTATTTGGGAAAATAATAATTTATTATATATTACATTTTCTTGCATATATTTTGGTCTTTAAATATGATAATTTTAAAAATTTCAAATCCTTGTAAAGAAAAATTAACCGGGTTATCAATCAAAGAAACCTGGTATCCGAATTTAAATGTAAATTATATGTCATCATGGTGTGTGCGAAGCGTGATATGACTTTATTGATATTTTAAGCCCATTTTTCGCATTAGTCAAGTTTTAAATTTATAAAACAGGATATTCTACTAACACGAAACACAAACTTGGGCAAATGCACCCATCGTGAGCGTAGTATAGCGTTGGTAAGATACCGAGGTCGTCCAAGGACACAAGAGCTTTTAGTACCGGCTTATCCTCAACATCTAATCAATCTAAAATTTTTGAGAAAAATATTTTAAACATGAAAATAAAAACTAAAAATGCAAAAATAAAAATAAAGTAAAACTAGATAGACAAGATAAATCACTTGGATCCGACTCGCCTTTAATGTATCCTTTGATGATTTTTGCACTTTAGGAAATTTTAAGAGATTATCTTAGTTATAGTAGTAGGCCCCTCTTTTGAAGGTGACGTTACCCTCAACCCAGTGGTTTAAGTCAGTAAGGATACAATCTCAAAGGGTCGGAATATTGAAAAATAATTAATTAAGTTATTAATGCGAAAAGTGGTAGGCCCCTCTTTTGAATGTGACGTTACCCTCGACTAAGTGGTTTGAGTCAGCAGTGATATAATCCCAAGTAGCCGGTTTAATGTATTAATAGTAGTTTACATATGAGGGGTTCAACCCATTCGCACCCCTACCATCCAATACCAGTGGGTATTGAAGGAGGTCATAGTAAGCTTGAACCAGGTCCTTGCAGGATCTATACACTGAACAAGGCAAGAACCTTACTAAACCATTCCCTTAACCCCCGACCAGGTAGCCAACATATCTCTATATAGACCGTAGAGACATGAATGGTGTAAATCTTTTACTTTATATAGACAGTAAAGTAACGCCAAAACACCACAGACAAATGATAAAGAAAATTCACCTTCAACATAAAAACTAGTTATTAAAGTCATTAATACAAAATCAAATAAAAAGTGCCGAAAGATTAAAAATCAAAAGTAGTACATAAAAGACTTGTCTTCACCAAGTGATGTAAGAGGCTTAACCAAACATGGCATTTGATTGGCAAAAACTCTTATTATCAATCTTGGATCCCGAGACTACTACACACTCTAAAGATTGATGATGGATGATGGTGGTGGGTGTTGGTGGTGCAGTGGTGGTGGAGTGGTGGTAAAGTGGGAGAGTAGTGGTTTGCCAAGGGATGCCTTTGAAGTGAGCCAAGCACCCCTATTTATAGCCAGTACGGAGCTAAGGCCATTTTCTCTTCCTTCATTAATTACAAGTGTCAGCAGAGGGTCCTAACACGGCCCGTGTTCAATGGGCACGGCCTCGTAGTCAGTACCGTATCTGTACTATCAAGATTTGGCAAGATTTTGTGTATCTTTGCGTTGACCACGCCCCGTGGTGAGCTGGGCACGGCCCCGTGGTGGGCGTAGAAGCTTCTACATGTTTTGTCTTCTTGTCAGGGCTGACCACTCCTCGTGGTGAGCTGACCACGCCCCGTGGTGAGCTAAGCACAGCCCCATGGTCAGCTTCTGCCTTCTTGTTTTTGCTTTGGGAGATGCTGCCGAGGGGTCAGGCATGTCACGTTTCTTCCTTTTCTTTGTATTTATGTTGGTTTTACCTGTATATTTGTTCCTTTTGTTCGTTTAAGCTCATTTGATCCTGTAAATTCAAAAGGAAGACAAAAACACACTTTTTCCAACATTAGTATTAAAAAAGGTTAGTTTTATACCTCATTTGATATAATTTATATGTTACCTTTTGCACACATCACATCACACTTTTAAAAAATTTAATGCATTTCACATATTTGAAACAGTATAGACTTTAAAATTGGCCGCATGTAAAACCCTGCTTGTCCAACCCTATCCGCACTTTGATCCTTTCACAGCTAAAACCAACTCCAAAAACACCCATAAATCACATCCTATCCCTCCCCTTCACTTAAAAAAAAAACTAAAAAAAAAAAATATAAATAATAATTGAACCAATTATTTTTTTAAAACAAAAAAAAGTTACTTATTTTTAATATAAAAATTAAAAGGCAAAACAATCAATATATATAATATACTAGAAAATACATCTTTTTCAAACGTACTCTGTTTTTAATAAAATTTATATCATAGTGTTCACAAATTTATTTTAGGACATACGGAGTATTTAGTTTTGCTATTAAGTTTAAAGATTAAAAATTATTTGAGTAATTAAATTATTAGAGGAATTGGTAGTTAGAAAATAAAATTAAAAAAAGAAAATTAGAAAATGGAACTAATCTAATTTTGACAAGTGGAAAAAAAAGTATGGACAACTTGTTGCAACCTTTGGTTGCTTGGCCAACTGGTTGTGAAGAAAAATAGAATTTTTGTTTTTCTTTAATTTATTTGGGCAACCTAGGTTGGGAAAAGGTCGCCAATGGTGATAGTCTTAGAGACTAAGACTAAGCGGTATGGGGATCGACTTATTAGGGCCGGCGGGCTCCAGTGCTGAGCTAGCACACCGCCCCCTAGGGCTGTCCCCGTATTCTTCGGCAGCCCCTCGACGCCCAACACGAGCCTTCTTTTTCAAATATCATGCCGCTCAACGGCTACATTTAAAAAACATATATATTAATTTATTTTTCAAACATCATGCCGGCTTTTAAAAAAAAATATATATTAATTACTTTATCTATAAATAAACACAACCCACCCTATTTTCAAACCACTCCAATCCAATCTCTCTCTCATTTTTTTAAACAACCCGAACCCAAACCCAAATGTTTTCTCCGTATCCGGCTACTATCCAACGATGGATCCGAGTTTGTCGGCGTCGCAATTCTCTTTCTCGGGTTTCCAACAAAGCCCTAACGCTTTCACTCAAAAGAACCAAATGCAATCGATGCAACAAATGTTAATGACAACCGATATCAACACGTATCTGGAAGAAGACCGTCACGTTTTGTGCAAAATAAAAGAAAAGATCACCAAAAAATAGAATTCTTAGGATTTTTAATTTTAACAATCTAGTATTTTTTTAAAATTAAGGTTTTTTTTAAGTTATGTAACGATTTTATTTTATAAGTTATGTAATTTAAAAAAAATGTTGAATTTTTTGAAAAAGTAAATTAAAAAAGAGAGGAGACCCATCATCCACACTCATGATCTATCATTGGAAAGGCATCCTCCTTAAGTGTGGATGTGGTGGATGACGTGGAGGGCCATCCTCAAAGGATGAGGCTACTCCATACTCCATAGTCTAATGAAGTATAGGGAGTCCTTGAATATGTGTTTAAACTTCTGATTGCAACAATTACATTTGGCCGACAGTACTATTCTTAAAGTGATTTTAGGATGTATATTATAATGTTATGATTGTCATAATGGTTATCTAATAAATACCCAAAACTGGGCTACTGTATTTGCAATGAAGCTATGGTCTACATAAGTTTGGCGATGAATTCGTTTTGAGTTTTCTTAAAATACGGGTCTTACCTATATACATGGTTGCAGAAGTCGCTAGACGCTCTCAAGTTGGTCGACTGTGGA
Organism: Helianthus annuus; assembly: GCF_002127325.2. Classification (NCBI taxonomy): domain Eukaryota; kingdom Viridiplantae; phylum Streptophyta; class Magnoliopsida; order Asterales; family Asteraceae; genus Helianthus; species Helianthus annuus. Next base: position 8,319,169 of record NC_035447.2, on the reverse strand, counting down.
GTTGCTAGTACTCGGCATAGGCGGAAAGTACTAGTATACTAGGGGAGTACTCGGACATGTAAAATTATAAAGAAATTAGTTTTTGGAGTAAATTACTTTTTTGAGTCCATGTGTTTTAGTGGTTTTAACCACTTGAGTCCAAAATCAAAAAGTTTAACGTCCTGAATCCCTAGCCATTTATTTTATAACGTTTTGAGTCCAATTTTGTTCATTTTATAACGATTTGAGTCCAAAAAATTGGACTCAAAAGGTTAAAATTTGCACTCAAAAGGACTCAAATGGTCAATGAAAATGCTTATAGAGACTCAGGTCGTTAAACTTTTTGCTTTTGGACTCCATTAGTTAAAACCACTAAAACATAGGGACTCAAAAAGTAATTTACCCTAGGTTTTGAGTTAAATATCATAATTTTACTAATATTTATAATAAAATATATGAATATAATATAAATAAAAATACATGTTCAAATAGTATAGCATTTCAAAATTGATATTCATTCTTTGAAAAATGATATTCTTTAATATGATAGACATAATAATTATGTTTTATTTTTTTATGTCAAAATCGGCCCGAGCTGACCAACTGGATCCGGTCTGGCTGAGGTTGATCGCATCTTATCAATACCGAGTAATTAGGTGAAGTTGAAGAAAATCGTCTCGGCAACCTACCTTGTAGCAATTAGGTGAAGTTGAAGAAAATCGTCTCAGCCTTCTAGATCTTGTTTTACAACATTGCCTATATATGAATATTGCCGGTCTCAAATTCGGATAAAGGAGAAGAGTTTATAATAATGAAATTTGGGAAAGGCTTTTATTTCGCTTTAGGCCTCCAAATAAAATAACAGGACACCTTCCCAAGGATCTTTTACACAAAGTGGTGGATGATTTAGATTTTGGACTCATATTTTTGGTAATTCTAGTCCACTAGGTTATTTTCATACCTTCAATCATTTGCATGTACATGATGAAAATTTCTAGAGCATGTGGAGTCGAAAACGAGTAATAGATGTTAAACACGTTGAAGCTGAAACCTATAACTTTTCATTTTTTCAAAATATACGTATATACTTTCATTTATTCAACATATACGTACATACACATGCAATGAAACCTATAACTTTTCGTTTATTCAACATATACGTACATACACATGCAATTAGGAAGCACAGGATCACAAGAACCTATTTCCGTTTTGTCTATATTGTTCGGTGATTCTAATGACCCAACTAGGCTTTCCAAAATGAAACATAAGCCACCCGATACCTGATCCAATTAACACCCAAATCCATATCCCATAACAACAGACCTCCAAGAAAAACCATTAAAGAAAGTGTTATCTTCATCTTCATCTTCAGCATCAGGTGTAGGAGATGGTGACACTTCATCATCTCCACAGTTCTTTGTCAATGGAAATCCACATAATCCATTGTTCCCTTGAAATGAACTAATTCCAAACGTATTGAACTGTCTACCTTGAGGTATGGCTCCTTTAAGCTGATTTTGGGAAAAATTCACAACTGCAAGAGATGTCAGATTTGTAAGTTGTTGAAGAATGTCACCTACTAGCTTGTTAGAAGAAAGATCTAAATGTTGAAGCAGTACGAGGTTGCTCAAGTGTGTCGGTATACTATCGGAGGGACTATTGTGTGATAGATTGGGAAATCTAAGTGATCTTAGCTGTCCGATCGTGTCAGGTATCTCATCTTCAAATTTATTAACCGAAAGATCTATAGTTGTGAAGATGACCAATATTCTCTTTAGTTCCGAACTTAATCCTTTCACCACTAGCACCACTGTGTCATCATACATGTAATCTTCACCCATGTATAGATCTCCTGACGCAGCTTTCTCTACGGCCATCATTGCTTTAAAGTTCTTGAAGTAATTGGATGGTAATAAACCAGAAAATTCGTTGCTAGGTAGATCAAGAATTCGCAACTTTTGAAACTGGGTTTTGGTATTGGATGTGAGTAGTGTCCCATTGAGTTTATTACCCCTCAAGACAAGAACGGGATAATTCAATCAAAGACTCCAATTTTCCGAGTTCTGGTGGGACAATGCCAGAAAGTAAGTTTTCATGAACATCCAGCATCTTTGACTTGGTCAGGTTTCCAAGTGAAACCGGGATGGAACCCGTGAGCTGATTGTGGCCGAAATGTAACATAACCAGATTCTTCATGTTTCCTAATTCATCAAGAATTCGGCCCGAAAGTTTGTTCATATATAAATATAAACTTCTTAAAAGGCTGGAATTTCCTAACGTTGGTGGGATTGAACCTGTAAGATTGTTTAAAAAGAGGTACAATTCAGACAATTTAGTCAGATTTCCTAGACCAGACGGGATCTGTCCTGTTAGGAAGTTGAACGACATATTTGTTGGCAGCGGAAGTTTGTCATGAATATCATCTTCATGGACTGAACTAGATTCATCACAAGCATAATTGGATTTCATGTTGAATCAGTTTATCAACGAAGATCACACACACTTGAATTAGGGATAGTGAGAATTGAATAAGGATATTAAAGGAATAATATCTTGGTACCGAACAAAACTGTCGGTAAAGTATATATATACAGACATGAAGATGGCGGTTGACGGTTATTTCCGGCAGTTAGGATTTGGCGCCAATAACTGCCATTCGAACCGTTGTCACATATGACACATGCCTCTTCGATTATTTACGTAATACACACATAAATAATAAGTTTATAGTTAGATAACATAAGTATAAACTAAGATATATAATCAAGTTTACTTATTTCTAATACTCCCCCTTAAACTGGATTATATGGGAGTTTGATAACACACTTCGATTGGCCTCATTCACTGCCTTCTCAGCTTGCCGGAAATCAAATCTTCGTCGCTTCTGCGTCTTGTTCATTCCTCTCCAATCATTTCCTGCGAAGAGTGCATAATGTTCCCTTTCGTCATCTGGTATACATCCTGTGCTAATGGTTCTTCTTCCTCCTTCGGCAGCTATATCTTCATTCCTTGTTACTCCATGTGAACTATCATCTTGGACATTTTCTTGAACAGATTTGAACTTATAGTAGTATATAAGAACATCTAGATACATGGCATATGCTATCCTCATGTATTCTCCATCTTCATAATCATGCCCCATGTCTTTAGAGACCATTGCCCATAGGTTGTTGAATGTTACAGTACGGTGACCTCCTTCCCTTTTGACTATCATATAAATATCTAACAGATTTACCCTTTTATTATTTCCTATGAACACTGGTATTGGTCTTGAACTTATCCCCATTTTTACACGCAGAAACCAGTCAATCATATCTTCAAATTTTCCTTCTATGTAATACTTATATTTCGCCACATATTCACCATCATCTAACATGTCTAACAGGGCTTTACAATCATGAAATTCGTTGAACTTCATGGATTGCAGGATCATAACGTTCCAATCGGGTTCATTGGAAGATAAGTTTAACCTTTCAAAATACTCATTCAAATAATCGGATTTGAATGTTTCATGTTCGGATTGTTTCTCTATTATGCACAGTTTTTCTTTCTCACCCATTTCATCCTCCCTTGTTGTTCCAGTAAAATAATTTTTCTTATTCTGAAGTGGTGTGCAAAACATAGGAAACAATTTACACCTTTCACCGTTAAACTTCACTGTGATCCCTTGTATAATCAGTTGATCAAGGCTGAGGATATTTCTATCCAAGTCTGGTGTATAATATACACTTTGAATTCGAAATTTTTCACTTCCGGATATAACATCCACAACCCCTATGCCCTGTATAAAGTAAAATTGATTTTCTCCGGTGTTTGTTTCAACACCATATATATTTTTGATTCGTTTGAAAGACTCTAAGTTTCCCGAAAAATGACGCTTGAGTTTTGTACTGACATACCATATTTCTGACCAACGACCACCGTCTGTGCCACTGATGATGAATTCTGAGTCTCTAACGTTGTTTTCATCATGAATTTGTGTACCGACGTCTATGACTTGCCTGATCAACAACGCCGCTTCATTGCTTTCCTTTTCTTTGCAGAATGCTATTTTGTGTCCCGTCTTTTTGCAGTAATAGCACCGTTTCTGCATTACTTTGCCCTTTGATCTTTCACGTTGTTCATCGGAAGAGTGCTTACATGGAAGCACCGATGCAGACATATAAGTCATGTCTTCTGTAAGATCCGGTGTGGCTCTGATACCACTTGTTGGCAGCGGAAGTTTGTCATGAATATCATCTTCATGGACTGAACTAGATTCATCACAAGCATAATTGGATTTCATGTTGAATCAGTTTATCAACGAAGATCACACACACTTGAATTAGGGATAGTGAGAATTGAATAAGGATATTAAAGGAATAATATCTTGGTACCGAACAAAACTGTCGGTAAAGTATATATATACAGACATGAAGATGGCGGTTGACAGTTATTTCCGGCAGTTAGGATTTGGCGCCAATAACTGCCATTCGAACCGTTGTCACATATGACACATGCCTCTTCGATTATTTACATAATACACACATAAATAATAAGTTTACAGTTAGAGAACATAAGTATAAACTAAGATATATAATCGAGTTTACTTATTTCTAATAATATTGACCTTCACGAGATTGTACAAGTTTTCTAGTTCTAGAGGTATAGAACCTGATAACTTATTATCATCGACACGAAGATAACCCAACTTGCTCAAATTTCCTAAAGAAACAGGAATATTACCTTTAAGAGTATTACTATGCAATGAAAGGGTCTCAAGATTCGTTAACATTCCAATTTCTGAAGGAATTTTTCCAGAAAAGCGATTACACGAAAGATCAAGAAACATCAGATTGGAAAGACGCCTGATCTCAACCGGGATGGGTCCGAAAATATCATTTTGTCTAAGCTCTAGATGTGCTAGACTAGTGAAAGACGAAAAGGTGAAGTTTTGAAGTGTACCGTTTAATCCAGAAGTAGAAAGATTGAATTTGATTACACCCCCACGATCATTGCAATGAACACCATACCAGGTGCATGGTGCAATACTCGTGGTTTGGTTTATACGGGTAGGATGAAGGGACCATGAAGATAACAAGGGATTGTTTTGGTTTATGAGGCTGGCTTTCCATTTGAGCAAAGCATAAGCAGCTTCTGATTTTGAAGCAGAAGCAGTGAGGGATGAAGAAAAAATTATAAAAAGAATAAAGAGTAAGTTTAGCAACATTTTGATTTTGAATAGAATACTGTTTAAAGCTACAATTTATAATAGAAAGATTTTTGTTGACTGTAGAAAATTCAAAGTCCTCTGCTTGATCTTCCTGAATTACATAGTAATGACCAAATGATTTACTTGCAAATAGGTTGGGGCCTGCACAGAGGGATGGGCATGGAATTTTAGTTATTTTTTAGCTTACTTGTAATCAGTTATTTTCTGGTTTTTTATTTTTATTTTTGTTATCATAGATTGTTATTTGCAACTGAAACTTGTTCCATTAGTGTAATGTACAAAGGATCCAACATATAGACGCGTATTTTAGGACTAGGCTAGATGCGTTTGTTCAATAACAAGTGGTTTTAGACGTACCGTTGTAACTATTTACCCTCCTGCGATGTTTTCTAGGCAAACAGACACACACACAATCATCAGCCCCATTCTTATTCTAATTTCGCTTACCGATTTGGGAATCCAAAGTGGTGGTAGCGGTGTACCCAATCGGATACAATTTTTGTCATTTTTTTTTAGAAAAAATAATTATAATAATAATTTGATAGTAATCTCTTAACAAATTTCAGTTTGTTCGTAAAAGCATTATTACTCGTATGAAAGATAAATTCTATTGAATCGACTATGTTTTAGGGTAGACGTAGGGGTTAAGATTGACTTATGTGCCACGCCCTTATTAAGACTTGACTTGTGTACCCTTATGTGATTTGTGAAGGGTGGCGTGGGAATTGGAGTTTGGAAGTCTTTAACATGTGTTGACAACATTGGGTTCTTTGAACACGTAGTTTATAACCATTTTAAAAAGAAAACCATACAAATATACGGATATTTAGGACATGTTTGGCTAAGCTTATTTTACCTAAAAAGGACTTTTTGTGAAAATGACTCATTGACTTATGACTTTTTGAAAATGAGTTTTTAAAAAATGTTTGGATTAGCTTATGAGGTGGGAAAAGCCAATAAGTCAATAAATTGTTTTTAAAAAGTGTTTAGCTTAGCTTATTGATATAAAATGACTAAAAGAAACATTCTTTCATAAGTCAACAAATATAAGGAGTGTTAAATCAGGGATAATCTGGTAATTTGGTCTTTGAAAAGTTATAAGCTGATAAAAAAGTCACAACCCCCTAACTTCTCAAAAATGACTTTTTGATAACTTTTTCTCCTTTTCAAAAATTCATTTTGAAAAGGACTTTTAGATTTGCCAAATACTAAAACTCCTTTTTAGCTTTTTGATTAAGTCAATAAGTCATAAGTTGTGTTGGAAAAGCTTAGCGAAACATGCCCTTACACCGTGATAACACTCCCCAAGGCCCAACTAGAGGTGCAAAAATCAGGTTTGGGTTCCGTCAAAGGTGGTCAACATCGGTTTTTGGTTTAAATAGGCTCGAGCTGAATCCGTTTTACACAAGGAAAATGATGGTTCAGTTTAAACCAATTCATAACTGGTTCGTTCGGGTTTCACGGATTTTAGGCCCAACCTTCACGAAGTAGTATTATCTTCAAAAGACACACTATTAGGGTATACGGAGTGGGCGGCAAACCCACTCGGCAAGCCGCCTTTGCCGCGCGGTAATACTGCCGCCGGTGGGTTTGCCGCTCGGTGAAGGTTGCCGATGCGGGGAAAGGTTAACGGTGTGGGGAGATTATCGGAGGAGAGAGAGAGAGGGAGGGTATGAGAGAGAGGGTAGTGTGGGGTGGGGTCCATGCCATCTCTCAACCAATCACACATTTTTCTTTTTTTTTTATTTAAAAAGTTTACCACTTCACCAAGTGTATAACCATTGCCAACACTTTTCAGCAAAGTTTAAACACTTTTCACTGATTGACGTGTCACACTCTGATTGGTTGATTTTTTAGTTTGCCACTCTCAAGTGTTTAACCACTTCATACACCCTAACATAATTTAGTATAACTTTTTATATTACATAACAATTTGATTTTATAAACTAATGCAATTCTCTCACGCTGCGCATCGGGAATTCGGTCAGTATCGTTTTGACTTGTTCCGGTATTGGCCCTCCCCATAGCAATTGAAAGAGAAAACAAAAAAGAAAGTCATAATATGCCGAAACGAATATCGATATGTGTTCTGCTTCAATAAAAAACCATAGGAATGAATATCGGTCATGATAATACCTATACTAGTACAGATATTGTTCAGTCAAAATCGGCCCATTCTTCAAGATATCAGCGCTGGACCGACACTCGAAAAATACTATATTTTTAAAAAAACTTTGTCGTAAACAAAATTTGCAACAATTCGAATCGTTATCCCAATTAACACCGTTATAGGTACGTGGTTCTAGAGATAAGGTCGAAGGAAATAGCTCCCATATAACGGTAGTAATAACAGTAACAAACAGTGGTGGATCCAAAAATTTTTTCCAATAGGGTCCATTTTTTCGGTTTTCAAAATTTTCATAACAAAACGCTAAAATTTTCGGGTCGGTCCTCGTTCGGGTCGGGTGAGAGCGAGGTTTGTACTAGATTTAAAAAAAAACAGAAAAAACGGGTTATACAGGGATTGAACCCATAACCTCTTGTTGGTAAAGAGAGCTGTTTAGCACTATACCAACTTTCCTTTTCTTTCGATGGTGTCCACCTAATTATACTTATGGGGTGCTTATATAATTTAATATACCGGATCCTCTATTTTTTTAAAAAATGTTAGGGTTCGGGGACCCCGACCCGCTCTATGTTGGTCTGCCCCCAGTGACAAACCATCTAACAATATGAATTGCACGAGTGATGTCTAGTTGAGTGACTATTTCCTACCCTTAACATCCTCCAATCATTACCCGCCATATCACTCAGTCAATTTATTACCTTAAACTACCTAATTTGATGACACCACTACCATAAACTACTATCTTCCTTTTTTTTTTCTTTTTCTTTTTAATACGTTCCTAAAATTTAAAATTAATACATTCCTAAAATTAAAAATTTAAATAACAAATAATTAAACATTCAACACACAAAACTAGTACATTCATAAAAATCAAAATTAATGCCAATCACCCAAGAACGATTCCGGGGACGAGACGGAACAATCACTATCGCGGTCGTCCGACCTATAGTCGGGATTTAGATGAGATGGGCTTCCGGGTGTTGGACAAAGCATTTCCCCATCCGATCTTACTATGTATTCCGACCTAGGGTCAGTTTTGTAGCCTTCAACCCAAGTTGGGACTTCTTATGTCGGATTGGGGTTTGTTGGTGGAGTGAATGCCGTTGCAGGATGAGACCATTCCCTAATTCTTATTCCTGTTAGTTGTAGTCGAGTAAATGTATAATCATATACCCAGTTCAACTCTTCCACAGTCGAATCGTTAGGATGTCGTGGATGGTAGTATTCAAAAACCGGAGGAGGATGGTTTGTAGGCATTGGGTTTGAAAGTTGAGGGTTTGCATGACGTGGTAACCATCGACAGTTTGAAGGTGGTGGGTGTGGAGGTTGTTAGTTTGAAGATTGTGGGTTTATAGGACGACGTGTTGATCCTCAGCGGTGTGAAGGTCTCGTCGGTTCAGTAGGAAACGGGTAACAACGTAAGAAATGTGTAACCACCACCATGTTGATCAAATGTAGTGAAAAATGGATGTGGAGAAAAATGTTGTGAAATAGTAGATATTTTGAAATGGAGTAGAAGGTGAATTGAATTGGTTTAACTAGGTTAGGTTAAATAGTAAAACTTTAGTTTATTTAATTGAAAATTAAAAAAGATATCAAACGCTCAAATGACCATTGAAAAGAAATTCACATCCACCTCTCATCGGCAAACACACACCAAAATCCCAACCCATCGGGCCCTAGCCGCCAGAGCGGCGACGGGGTAAACCGAGCAGGTAGGGGGTACCCGATGATAAATTTTCAAGTGGCCTGCCTCCCGTAGGATTGACTAAACGGCCTACAATAGTGTGGTATAAATTTAGTCTCATAAAGGAACACCATCTCATTGGTTCAAGAGGGTATCAATAATAGTCCTATTGTTAGGGTGAGGTGCGTGTTTAAACAAGTCGTATATGTATTATGTCTTAGATAGAAGATGACCCTTTGAAATTAAGCAAGCACGAGCAGCTTGTTTGAGACCATGATAGCTTTTCGAAGCCGACAAACTTCATTTCTCATAAAGTTCACCATTCAAGAATGCATTCTTAACATCCATTTAGAAGATTTTATACTTCCGAACATATATATGTTCAACTCATTACAACGGTACGTCATGTTTCATCTGGCTAATTACTATCAATAAAATTCCCCGTAATATAAAAGTTATTTATTATGATATAAAATACTTCCGAACATATATATGTTCAACTCGTTACAACGGTACGTCATGTTTCACCTGGCTAATTACTATCAATAAAATTCCTCGTAATATAAAAGTTATTTATTATGATATAAAAGTTAGAGAAAAGTGATAGTCCCTGTGGTTTACCCATTTTTCACCTTTAGTCCCTAACTTTCTAAAATTACAGCTATAGTCCCCAACTTTTGTAATTTCGTTCCCGGATAGTCCCTGGCGCGGATGGAGGTTAGTTTATCCAGTTAAGTGGGAGTGAAATTACCAAAATGCCCTTTCCCCTCCCTTTTCTCTCTATCACCTTGTCTGCACATCTTCACACCTCCACACGTCACACCACCATAACACCACCCCCAAATCCAAACCACCACAACCAAATCCCGTTGTTGTCGGAAAACGAACCACCAAACCACCGCCACTTCATCACCCCTACCCACCTCACCCACCAATATTTAGTTAGGTAAAGTCGTTGCTTTATTCTAACAACCAAAGTTAATATATTTCACTAAAACAGAGACTCTTCCTATCCAGTTAACCTAGATGATCTAATGGTGTTGGGATTGAACCCTATCAGAGGAACAGATAATGTAAAGCCAAAACTGGATCAGAGCAGTGGATCCAGAATAAGCAGATGTTAATGTACAAAAACTCTCCCCTTGAAAGTGATTGCAACAACTGATGACCTCCTATCTGCTGATCTTACTAACTGCTGACCAATAACTGCTGCTCAATTAAAGATCTGATGAAGACTCAAGTCCTGCTGATTCAATCTACTGCCTTGAGTCAAGCACTGCTGATCCGGATAAGTGTTGCTGGGTTCACAACAGTAGAAGGTTGCAGCAGTAGTTCTAAAGTCTGTTTGTAATAGAATGTATTAGCAGTAGTTCAATACAAGCAGTGTCTGTATAGATCAGAGGTTAGAGTTTGTTAGGAGGTTAGATGTCACTTTCATGGTGACGTCAGCTTTGATTCTCAGTGGTTCGATCTGCACTATAAATAGAGCAGTATCTGTACTGTTCTATTTGAGCTTGGAGCTTTTTGCTCATCTCCTTTCATCTTGTAAGATCAACTAGGGAGTATCATGCTGAGGGGGAGTTTAGTATGTAAACATGTATGTAATCTTTTGATTTGAATCTTTCGACCAATGAGAATCATTTGTTTACGAAAAACTATTTTCCCTTTGGTTGTGTTTACAAAGTTTGTATCCATTTCCGCTGCACTTTATATCATCTCATATATTCTTCTGAATGTTCAATTTATACAAACAAACACAATCATGACAGCCTCAGATCCTAACAATTGGTATCAGAGCTTGGACAGCCAAATTCGATCTAGCAATCAATTTGACATAACAGTTCAGCTCAAAATTCATTGATACTAAGGTTGATTGTATTTAGTTAAAAAACAGAGCAACGAGAAATCATGTTCAAAATGATGGATCAGATACTCTGTAAAACAACCAAGATGTCATATGACACACAAACTTCACATAACAAGTGATATCATGCATAAAACACCTATAGTGCTTAGATCTGAAAATATGTCAGATAACTATGGTATAATCTCTTTATTTTACAAAATTGATTTCAATTGTTGTTATGAAGCTTGTGATGTTTCTATCATGACTGCTGCTAAGGTGTTTACCTCATGTACACGAAAATCTATGTTCGAATGATAACATTAGTGTTTTCGTTAGTATAAAAAGAGGGAAATTAAAACTTTAGCTATTTAAATCTTATGTATTGAAAAACAGGTTGAAAATCCTATAAAAGGACCAAAAATCAACTGTGTTAAGAATACACTAAGAAAATCAGCAGCCAAAATATCCAGATCATAAGTAATGTGGACTTTGGCATAAGCAAGCGCAAAAATGTCCAAATCTCCCAAAACATTGCTGAAAATGGTTTCGGATTGAATATTCTTCCTTGAAAACCTTCTAGTAAAAAGTTTCATTACTTTTCTATGGAAAGGGCAAAAATGAAAAGAAGAAAAAATTACAAAAACTCAAAAGTGTGTTTATCTCGAAAACTTTTTGAAATTAAAAAGAAAAGAGTATAAATCTAAAGCACTTAAGAGTCCACAGGTTTATCCCGCAAAAGGAAAACAAAAAATAAATCTGCATTTTTGGACAAACATATGTCATCAATCAACCATGCTCAATCACTGTTCCAGGGAAGTTCAGGTAACAAAAGTATCTCCAGATAATTTTCCATAAAGAGGAATAGGCCAAATTTTTCAGAAATTATCCACATGGTAATATGGTTCACAGAGAACCTTCAAAACCTTTGTGAACGGGCTCCTCATGGTAACAATCAACTGACAAGGAAATGGTACCAAACAGTGGTTACAAGACTTTGGTTCAAACCACTGACCATTGTTCTAAGCTTGAGAATGAAATGATCTTGACCTTATTCGAATTGATTTTATTATCAGAAAACTTTTATTTTTTTTCTGTAGAGTTTTCTTCAAATAAAACAGGATTTATTATTCTTTATTTTTTTTAAGAATGATATACTTTGTGCTTTTACTTGTTTTTGATAGCAAAAGTTCAAACTCCTGTCAGGATGTAGAACCTTTATTTTTTTTTTTGGTGATACTATCCTTGAAAATAGAATAAAAGGAAATGATGCAAGTGTCAAGGTCATATCAGACTCAAGTTTGTTTTAACACTGTCCAAAGATTGTTTGCTAACAGACCTTAAAATATTTGGATACTCATGTTCTAATTCAAATATTATGACACAGAATGAGTAGCCATAGTAAAAAGGTTTCCATCATCTGGGGCACTAAACCACTGTTAGGAATCTATAAAAACTTCAAAACTGGTAAATCACATTCACCATCAACAGATGTTGGACGTGATACTAAAATCATTTCCATCATCAGAGCAGCAGATGTACAAAACAGCTGTTAAAGCTCATCCACTGATGAACAAACAATGTTTGACCAGAATCCAGTATTTCATTCATCCAAACACATCTACATCAGACATCACTTTGTGAGGTATTGCTATGAAAAAGGTTTGATTTCTCTGCATCATGTCCCAACCAAAGACCAGCTGGCAGATGTGCTCACAAAAGCACTTGATACAACCACTTTTAAAAGTCTGGTCTCTAGGATTGGGATGCTGAACATGGAATAACAAGCAACATCTTGTTTTTCTATGAATAAAAGCAACAAAATGTTTTCAGAAAATCAAAAATCCATCCTTAAAAATAGCTAAAAATGAAAATTTCATTAAAATCCTTAAAAGTCTGCCATAACCACTGATTGTTCAAAAGTCTGCTCTACTTCAAAAAGTCTGCCCATTGCTAAAAGGCAACCTCTGTTCTCTCATTCCTTGATAACCACTGTTGTTCAAAAGCAGTGTCTTATCCACTGATATGCTATCTACTGATAGTAAAAATCCTCCACTGCCCCCTTTCCACTGCTTTCATCAGTTGCTTTCATCCAAAGTATTGTCCTCCATCTTCACCAGTGGTTGTCATGTGGGCAGTACATAGTGTCAGACTTTTTGTAACGGCTGCCACGTCAGCATTCACTCTCTCTCCTATAAAATTCCCCACTCACCATCATGGCAAAATCAAAGTACAAAACTTTTCTCACCGCCAACGCACCCATCTACTTGGCAACCCAAAGGGAGTTTTGGAAGAATGCAACCCTTGAAAAACAAGGAAAAGTTGTAATAGCCATTAACTCAACTCTACAGAAGAAAGCAGTCCAAATAACACCGCAATCAATATCTAAAGTCTTTCAACTCAATGATCTGCAAGGTAAAGATTCTTTCCCTAAAAACGAGTTAAAAATTGACTTCATTGAGAGAGGGTATGCAGACACAATGATGACGAAAGATACCTTAGAAAAAGGTTTCTTTCCTTCTGCAACCAGATTTTTATTTCATACTCTTCTCATGTGTGTTTCAAACAAAACCACTTCCTTTAATGAAATACCATTGAAAATTCAAAACTTGGGGTATGCTATTTTACAGGGAAAAAACCTTAACTACTCCAAGGCAATTTTCAATGATTTAGTTAAAAATGTTGAAACAAAATCATTCCTACTGTTCCCAAGATTTTTAAGTTATTATTTTGAGAAAAGGTTCAGTAAGGATGATATTGCGGTAATAAACCAAGGTGACTCTTCTCAAATAAATAGCTTAACTGCTGAAACATTTTCCAGAATGTTGACACCTTGCAAAACAAACCGTGGCGGAAACATCGGGGAGTGTTGTAACAGAAGCAATCGTTTCACAACCATGGATTCAAAAATAGTTTCATTTTATTGATAATATCAAACATTACATTGTCTTAATCATAAAACAAACAAGTTTCTTATCAACTATCATAGATTTAAAGTCACTAAGGCCTCGTCCAGGTCCTACGTGACGCATGCATCCTAGAAAATCACATCATTCAACCACACCTGAAACATATGTAAAAACAAAGTCAGCAAAGAAATTGCTGGCGAGTACATAGGTTTTATAAGGGTATTGGAATCATGGCTTGTTTGTATGGTGCAATACTTTATTAGACTACAAGAGTCGAAATACAAACCTCGTTTTGAAAAGTGTATTGCAACATAGTTAACTAACTCAAATCAAGTTGGTTAAGTTTATAAAATCTCGTAGCCATAATTCTTAACCCCAAAACATTTTGTTTTTAGAAAAACATCTTGTAAAACATCATTGTGCGACATCGTTTTAAATATCGTTACCCAAGTGAACTAAATAACGCCACGGTATGTAATATGATGAAAACACTTATATATAAGAAGTACCAGCGGCGTATCTACCATGTTTTCAACATATTACCCCCGTCTCGTTATCTAAACACTTAACCAAAAACCAGTCGTTTATCGAAATCGTTTAACATCGTTTCCAAATCGTTTACTCGTTTCCAAATCGTTTACTCGTTTCCAAATCGTGTTCGTTTTTAAATAGTGAAACTACTTTTGGTTGTCTCGTTAACAACATTCAAACCTTCGTGACTCGTCTAACTCGTTTCTCGTTTCGTATTAACAAACCACCAAAGGGTAAGTTAACAATCATCAGATTCAGTCGTTACCCACAACCCCCACACATAACTATGGGTGCAGTGCAATAACGGGATTTGTCAGATCCTATGGTACCATAACCTAATACTGGTCGGCTTGATCAATGCTAATGAATGTCATTCGTTATGTAATTACAACCAACAAGTCGTGTACACCTTATCGAAATCGTTATTAGTTTAGTAAAATCGTATTAATTGTTTTTGAAACCATCGTTTAAACTTTGAAAACATTTGATACATATGAATCACCCCAAAACGTTTAAAACAGTAAAATAGGGGAACTATGTACTCACATGTAGTGCAAAGTATCCTTGATCAAATAGAACTTCAACAAACTCGAGCAAACCAGAGAAATCAAGTAGCCCCTAGTAATCGAACCACTAGTCAAACAATAGACGCCTAAATCGGGAGATTGGATAGAATGAGGTCTTGTAACCCAAATGAGTATTGGGACTCATGTGATATGGTTTAACAAAGCCTACATCCTAAATCGGAACCTAACCTAAGTGCTTTCGACCCATCGCGACCCATTAAGGTGGCTTACGCTACTTTAACGCGTCGTGCGCGCAAAAGCGCGTTCGAGACGTCTAACTAGTCCTATGACGAGTATTATATGCCCATACATGTTTAATTATGTTACATAATCAGTTACGTGTCAAAAATTTAAGTTACATATGCTTAATTACCAATTATGTATAAAAAGGGTATTTTGGTAATTTACCAAGGGCACATAAACTACTTATCATGCGACTAATCAAACCTAAGTGACCATAAGGTATAACCCCGGAAGGTTATTCCCTACGCTACTATGGTCACAACACATGTTTAGTCGGATCTTAATGATCGACCAAACGGGTCGTGTTCGAAAGTCTAAGCGGGTGTTTAGTCCGCTCGACTTACGACTCTACATAAGCACAAAACTAACAAGTGACGAGCTAAACATGTCGAAACATGTTTAGTTAAGTTAGAAAACAGGTTTGGTATCAAAACAAACGGTTTTGATACCTAAAAGTAGCTTGGTTACAAAATACGCGAGAAAACGCATTCTGGCCGAAGCTATGTCTCGTCACTGAGCCTAGATAACGTGGTAATCAGTAGGTATAGTCACTAGGGACTATAACCAGCGTGATTACGCTCACGTTATGAAGTTCAAACGAACTTCGCGTTGACTATAAGCTGGTCAAAGCAGAAAGTCAAACACAGTTTGACTTTAACGCTAAAACGAATGAAAAACGCGAAAGAATACTTACAGAAGGTCCCCGCAAGATTGAACTTCCGAGTATTCTCAGGTATGAAGTGCTAAAACACCCCAACTTAGAGAACAAACTCAGAATTCAAGTGGGGAGAAATGAAGTTGGGTTGGGTATTTATAGGAAATCCACAACCGTTAGGATCGTTTCTTGTTCCCCAAGCGTTTAATCTCGGCCCTACACTTGTACCCACTGATTTGGAATACAATGGGCATCAAAAACCAGCCCATAGATTGCTCAAACCATGTGCAAAACAATGGGGAACAGCTGGGTTTTAAAAATAAAGTTTGCTGATCTGGGGAGGCTTTACGGACCGTAAGCACATGCCCATACGGTCCGTAAGGGACCTGCAGACCAGCTCTTTCATAAAATGACAGTTTAGCCCCTGAACTTGCAAAACTTGCATTTCGGCTCATTTTTGACACGTTTAAGCCCCGTTAACCTCATTTCAAGGCTCTAAAATGAAGTTAAAGTATAGGGAACTCAAAACATGCTCAAAAATATCTCGGATGTCGGTTCGTTTGGTCGTACGGTTGCGTTGTTCGGTTAATTACGACGGGAGTCGTAACGAGCGCAAAAACGGTCCAAATTGCGCGACGAATGGATTTCTATTATGCCAAACATTAAAACATAATATTTTAATGCTTACATAATTTTTTTGGATGTCCGGATATATTCAGAACGTAAGATATGCGCGAAAATGCAAACTTGTGCTCTTTTTGACGCTTTTAGTCCCCATTGATCAATAAAGTTTATTTTAGCATACCGAACCCCTCAAAGCCTATTTCTAAGCTATGTAAAGGTTATTTAGGGTATGTTTAACTTATGATCAAGTTCCGGAGTGTTCGTTACTATACGAATCGGTATAGTTTCGCAATTTGACACAATTAGTCCCTGCGATCGAACAAACTTGTTTTCGACACACCAAACCATCCAAAGCTTATTTCTAAGTTATGTGGAGGTTATTTAAGGTATGTTAAGCCTATTTCACTATTCCGGAATGTTTGTTGCATTAAACTGGTTATATTTACGTATTAGAGCGCGTATAACCTTCCAGAAAGCGATTTAGAGCTTGAAATTGGAATCGAATCGAATTGCAAAAATTACCAAACACAAATACACATATAATACATCAAAACACATATAATAACACCAAAGCACATTGTTTTATTAATAATCAACATTGTTTTTCATCGTACGGAGATTACAGAGCACAGTTGTCACAGTCTCCCCTACTTCAGGAAATTTCGTCCCGAAATTTTAACTAGAGGAAGCTTGTGGAAACAAATGTGGATATTTGGTCATCATTTGATCCTTACGTTCCCAAGTAAATTCTGGGCCATGTTTGGACTCCCAACGAACTTTAACCAAATGAATCCGTTTGTCCTTCAACTGCTTGAATGTACGGTCCACTATCTCCACGGGTTTCTCGACAAAGTGCATCGTTTCATCGATTTGAATCTCATCGAGAGGTATATGAAGATCAGCGTCAGCTAAGCACTTTCGCAGATTGGACACGTGAAAAGTCGGATGAATATTTCCAAGCTCTGGAGGTAGCTCTAGTCGATAGGCAACTTTCCCAACTCTTTCCACAATCTTGAATGGTCCTACATATCGAGGTGCAAGTTTTCCTTTCCTTCCAAATCTCACGACTCCTTTCCAAGGTGAAACCTTGAGTAGGACACGGTCTCCGACTTGAAATTCCATGGGCTTGCGTCCTAAATCCGCATAACTCTTTTGACGGCTTCTAGCTGTCACAAGATTATCGCGAATTTTCTTGATTTTGTCCGTTGTTTCTAGAACGAGCTCAGGTCCAGTAAGCTGAGCTTCACCGGTCTCGTTTCAACAGACAGGTGAACGACATTTTCGACCGTAGAGAGCTTCGAATGGTGCCATTTTAATGCTAGCATGATAACTATTGTTGTAAGAGAACTCGATCATTGGCAGATGAGAATCCCAATTACCACCAAAGTCTATCACGCATGCTCTAAGCATATCCTCCAAAGTTTGAATTGTCCTTTCTGATTGCCCATCTGTTTGGGGATGATAAGCAGTGCTTAGATTTAGTTGGGTTCCCATAGCAGTTTGCATGGTTTTCCAGAAATGAGATGAAAATCGAGCATCACGATCGGAAATGATATCCAAAGGAACACCATGTCGTGAAATAATCTCATCAACATAAATCTTTGCAAGTTTATCAGCAGATAGGTCCTCGCGAATCGGGAGAAAATGAGCTGACTTCGTTAATCGATCGATAACAACCCAAATAGCATCATGACCTTTAGAAGTACGCGGTAGCTTAGTGATGAGATCCATCGCAATGCTCTCCCACTTCCAAACCGGTATCTCTGGTTGTACAAGCAAACCAGAAGGTCGTTGATGTTCAGCCTTGACTTTAAGACAAGTTAGGCATTTCGATACATACAAGGCGACATCTTTCTTCATACCAGGCCACCAGAACTTAGTACGAAGATCCTTGTACATTTTATCAGCACCAGGATGGATAGAATATCGAGACTTGTGAGATTCGTCCATCACTAGGGTGCGAAGTTCGTCTTGCTTCGGGATCCACAAACGATCCTTGAAATAAAGCAAACCATCGCCTTTTGCTTCGAGTTTAAGCTCAAGCTGATGTGGTAATTCCATACCTATCAAATTCTGTGAAACACAAAATTGCTGAGCTTGAAGAATGCGAGATTGAAGATCGGATAACGTTTGAACGGAATGAAGTTTGACTCGCTCTTTTCGACTAAGCGCATCAGCTACGACATTCGCCTTACCAGGATGGTAGCGAATTTCGCAATCGTAGTCGTTCAAGAGTTCCACCCAACGTCGTTGCCTCATGTTCAGCTCTTTCTGATTAAGAATATACTGGAGACTTTTGTGGTCTGTGAAAACCACACACTTCGTGCCATAAAGATAATGTCTCCAGATTTTAAGCGCGAAAACCACAGCTCCTAACTCGAGATCATGAGTTGTATAGTTCTTCTCGTGGACTTTCAACTGTCTAGATGCATAAGCAATAACTTTACCTCGTTGCATGAGGACGCAACCAAGGCCTAAGTTGGATGCATCGCAGTAGACAACGAAATCATCGTTTCCCTCGGGCAGAGATAGAACAGGAGCATTACACAATTTCCGCTTCAGCGTTTGAAACGCTTCTTCTTGCTTGGGTCCCCACTCAAAAGGCTTATTCTTCTGAGTCAAAGCAGTGAGTGGAACCGCAATCTTCGAGAAATTGGAAATGAATCGACGATAATATCCAGCAAGACCAAGAAAAGATCGAATCTCTGTAGGTGTCGTTGGCGTACACCAATCCTTAATAGCAACAATCTTGGATGGATCCACATGAATACCTCGCTCATTGACTATATGACCCAGAAATTGAACTTCCTTAAGCCAAAATTCACACTTGGAGAATTTAGCGAAAAGTTGTTCCTTCTTAAGGAGTTCCAACGTTAAGCGAAGGTGTTGCTCGTGATCGGCTCGAGTCTTCGAATAAATGAGAATATCGTCGATGAACACAATAATGAACTTGTCTAAATAAGGTTTACAAACCCTATTCATTAAGTCCATAAAGATAGCTGGAGCATTCGTCAAGCCAAAAGGCATGACTGTGAACTCGTAATGCCCATATCTTGTGCGGAAAGCAGTCTTGGGAATATCTTCTTCGAGAACACGAAGTTGATGATACCCAGAACGCAGATCGATCTTAGAAAAACATGAAGCACCTTGCAGCTGATCGAAGAGATCATCAATTCGAGGTAGGGGATATCGATTCTTGATGGTAAGCTTGTTAAGCTCACGATAATCGATACACATTCGAAAAGACCCATCTTTCTTTTTCACGAAGAGGACAGGAGCTCCCCAAGGTGAATAACTCGGACGGATGAATCCTTTATCAGATAACTCTTGAAGCTGTTTCGATAATTCTTGCATCTCTGATGGTGCAAGACGATAAGGCGCTTTCGCAATCGGGTTGGCATTAGGTACAAGGTCGATATGGAACTCAACTTGACGAACTGGAGGCAAACCAGGCAGTTCATCAGGAAACACCTCTGGATAATCCCGAACAATCGGAATATCCTGAATACTCTTGCGCTTGACTTTCTCCTCGGTGACATGTGCTAGAAAAGCAACATATCCTTTTCTCAAATATCTCTGGGCCTTTGTACATGACATAAGCTTCAATCCACCTGAAGGTTTCTCACCACGAACCTCCAAAACATCGCCAGACGGAAGAGGAATACGAACAATCTTATCAAAACAAACCACCTCAGCGTGGTGTTTGGTTAACCAATCCATTCCAACGATAATGTCGAAGCTTCCAAGTTGCATTGGCGTGAGGTCGATAGGGAAGAGGTGGTTATCAAGGTTCAACTGACAATCACGAATAACAGAATCGAGAACAAGAGGTTTACCAGTGGCAACTTCGACAGACAAGGGTTTCCTCAATTTAGTTCTAGGTATCGCAAGCAAAGGCTCAAAAGATAATGAAACAAAACTTCGATCGGCACCAGAATCAAAAAGAATAGATGCAGGTTGATTGTTAACAAGAAACGTACCATTAACAACCTCGTTGTCAGCCCTCGCTTCGTTTGCATTCAAGTTGTAAGCTCGCCCTCGAGCAGGATTCACATTGGCGTTGACGTTCACATTCGGGTTCGCATTAGCATTTGCCAGCCTCGGACAGTTGTTGCGGAAGTGGCCAAACTCTCCACAATTAAAACATGAACCTGGTGGGAATCCAGCAGCATTCCCTTGTGCTGGAGCTTGAACCTGGGCGACCTGATTTTGTCCTGAACGACAAACATTGGCTAAATGCCCAAGTCTACCACACGTAGCACACTGTTTACAGGCCTGTTGGGCAACATGGTGACCATTACATCGAGTGCAGTGAGGTGCGGTACCAGCATATGCTTTCTTCGCAGGAGGTTGAGTCGGTGGGTTCTGAGCAGTTTGATTGGTGACAGCAAAGTTTTGGGCACCCTTTCGCTTCCTTGATTTCTTCGACGACTCACCTTCTTTACCCTTACCCTTCTTCTTGTCTTTCGCAGAATCAGACAATTTCTTCTTGTCACCCTTGCGAGTGAGTTTACCCTTTCTGACTTGGGATTCAGTTAGGGTAGCAGACAATTCGATTGCTTGGCGAAGGGTAGTAGGATTAACAGCAGTCACAATATCCATCATAGAATCGGGTAGACCATCGATGTATCTTTCGATTGCTTTCTCTGGTGGAGTAACCATGGTAGGACACAATAGACTGAGTTCCTCAAAGCGATCCGTGTACGCACGGTGCTCAGCCCCATCTTGTTTCAAATCGTCAAACTCTCGCTCCAAAGCTCGAATCTCGTGACGGGGACAGAACTCTCTCATCATGAGAGCCCGAAGCTCATCCCATGTTTGTGCCAACGCCACTTCGGCACCCCTATCGCGCATAATACCATTCCACCAGGTAAGCGCTCGCTTCTCAAACACGCTGGTAGCAAATTCAACCTTACGTGCATTCGGACACTGCACATGCCTGAATGTGTTCTCAATACTCTCGAACCACTGTAGGAGCGCAGTTGCTCCTTGCGACTCAGAAAACTTAAGAGGCTTAGCAGAATTGAAGTTCTTGAAATTACACTGCGCATTGTTGTGGTTATTATTGTTATTGTTGTACATCTCATGAACTTGAGTTACAACACCGGGAAGCACAGCAGCCACTTGCTGAGAGACTAGGGCTGCGATTTCTTCAATGGTGAAGGATTGTGCTTCACGTCGTGGAGGCATTGTCTAACAAGGAAATATGGGAAACGAGTAAGGTTGATAATTAGGAAGAGCAAAAGATGTATCGACAAAACACAAGGAAGGCGATCATTTGTTCGTTACCTCGAACAAACAAACGACACGCAGTGACTAATCAAAGTAAATGAATCGAAATAATGCATCGCGAAGACATGCTTGCCTATAAGTGAACACTCACCCCAAGAGTTCCCAGGTAAGAGTGACTGGTCCGATTATGTGGATTTGTACGAACACTCTAGCCTTAGACAGAAAACTCAGGGTACAGGCATTCACTCTTCCAGTTTGCACGTGTTCACATTATTTTAACCCAAACTTTGACGAGATTTTGAAAATTCAAAAGGCACTAAGCCAAATATGAATCAAACTGGAAGGGTTCAAAACCTAGTAATCAATCATCCTAGAACGGATGATTAATTTTCGAAGCAGAATCGGATTTGTGTTCTCGTTGTGGTTATCACCTAAGGATAGGTGACGGTATTGTTTTAAAATCTAAACACAAGTAAACTTGTGTTAGGGTCCTAAAGTTATAGTCTAGGTCAAAGCATTACTAATAACCTAATTCCCTATAACCATTGGCTCTGATACCAACTTTTCTTCTGTCACACCCCGACCACGTAGGACAACAAACCGTGGCGGAAACATCGGGGAGTGTTGTAACAGAAGCAATCGTTTCACAACCATGGATTCAAAAATAGTTTCGTTTTATTGATAATATCAAACATTACATTGTCTTAATCATAAAACAAACAAGTTTCTTATCAACTATCATAGATTTAAAGTCACTAAGGCCTCGTCCAGGTCCTACGTGACGCATGCTTCCTAGAAAATCACATCATTCAACCACACCTGAAACATATGTAAAAACAAAGTCAGCAAAGAAATTGCTGGCGAGTACATAGGTTTTATAAGGGTATTGGAATCATGGCTTGTTTGTATGGTGCAATACTTTATTAGACTACAAGAGTCGAAATACAAACCTCGTTTTGAAAAGTGTATTGCAACATAGTTAACTAACTCAAATCAAGTTGGTTAAGTTTATAAAATCTCGTAGCCATAATTCTTAACCCCAAAACATTTTGTTTTTAGAAAAACATCTTGTAAAACATCATTGTGCGACATCGTTTTAAATATCGTTACCCAAGTGAACTAAATAACGCCACGGTATGTAATATGATGAAAACACTTATATATAAGAAGTACCAGCGGCGTATCTACCATGTTTTCAACATATTACCCCCGTCTCGTTATCTAAACACTTAACCAAAAACCAGTCGTTTATCGAAATCGTTTAACATCGTTTCCAAATCGTTTACTCGTTTCCAAATCGTTTACTCGTTTCCAAATCGTGTTCGTTTTTAAATAGTGAAACTACTTTTGGTTGTCTCGTTAACAACATTCAAACCTTCGTGACTCGTCTAACTCGTTTCTCGTTTCGTATTAACAAACCACCAAAGGGTAAGTTAACAATCATCAGATTCAGTCGTTACCCACAACCCCCACACATAACTATGGGTGCAGTGCAATAACGGGATTTGTCAGATCCTATGGTACCATAACCTAATACTGGTCGGCTTGATCAATGCTAATGAATGTCATTCGTTATGTAATTACAACCAACAAGTCGTGTACACCTTATCGAAATCGTTATTAGTTTAGTAAAATCGTATTAATTGTTTTTGAAACCATCGTTTAAACTTTGAAAACATTTGATACATATGAATCACCCCAAAACGTTTAAAACAGTAAAATAGGGGAACTATGTACTCACATGTAGTGCAAAGTATCCTTGATCAAATAGAACTTCAACAAACTCGAGCAAACCAGAGAAATCAAGTAGCCCCTAGTAATCGAACCACTAGTCAAACAATAGACGCCTAAATCGGGAGATTGGATAGAATGAGGTCTTGTAACCCAAATGAGTATTGGGACTCATGTGATATGGTTTAACAAAGCCTACATCCTAAATCGGAACCTAACCTAAGTGCTTTCGACCCATCGCGACCCATTAAGGTGGCTTACGCTACTTTAACGCGTCGTGCGCGCAAAAGCGCGTTCGAGACGTCTAACTAGTCCTATGACGAGTATTATATGCCCATACATGTTTAATTATGTTACATAATCAGTTACGTGTCAAAAATTTAAGTTACATATGCTTAATTACCAATTATGTATAAAAAGGGTATTTTGGTAATTTACCAAGGGCACATAAACTACTTATCATGCGACTAATCAAACCTAAGTGACCATAAGGTATAACCCCGGAAGGTTATTCCCTACGCTACTATGGTCACAACACATGTTTAGTCGGATCTTAATGATCGACCAAACGGGTCGTGTTCGAAAGTCTAAGCGGGTGTTTAGTCCGCTCGACTTACGACTCTACATAAGCACAAAACTAACAAGTGACGAGCTAAACATGTCGAAACATGTTTAGTTAAGTTAGAAAACAGGTTTGGTATCAAAACAAACGGTTTTGATACCTAAAAGTAGCTTGGTTACAAAATACGCGAGAAAACGCATTCTGGCCGAAGCTATGTCTCGTCACTGAGCCTAGATAACGTGGTAATCAGTAGGTATAGTCACTAGGGACTATAACCATCGTGATTACGCTCACGTTATGAAGTTCAAACGAACTTCGCGTTGACCATAAGCTGGTCAAAGCAGAAAGTCAAACACAGTTTGACTTTAACGCTAAAACGAATGAAAAACGCGAAAGAATACTTACAGAAGGTCCCCGCAAGATTGAACTTCCGAGTATTCTCAGGTATGAAGTGCTAAAACACCCCAACTTAGAGAACAAACTCAGAATTCAAGTGGGGAGAAATGAAGTTGGGTTGGGTATTTATAGGAAATCCACAACCGTTAGGATCGTTTCTTGTTCCCCAAGCGTTTAATCTCGGCCCTACACTTGTACCCACTGATTTGGAATACAATGGGCATCAAAAACCAGCCCATAGATTGCTCAAACCATGTGCAAAACAATGGGGAACAGCTGGGTTTTAAAAATAAAGTTTGCTGATCTGGGGAGGCTTTACGGACCGTAAGCACATGCCCATACGGTCCGTAAGGGACCTGCAGACCAGCTCTTTCATAAAATGACAGTTTAGCCCCTGAACTTGCAAAACTTGCATTTCGGCTCATTTTTGACACGTTTAAGCCCCGTTAACCTCATTTCAAGGCTCTAAAATGAAGTTAAAGTATAGGGAACTCAAAACATGCTCAAAAATATCTCGGATGTCGGTTCGTTTGGTCGTACGGTTAATTACGACGGGAGTCGTAACGAACGCAAAAACGGTCCAAATTGCGCGACGAATGGATTTCTATTATGCCAAACATTAAAACATAATATTTTAATGCTTACATAATTTTTTTGGATTTCCGGATATATTCAGAACGTAAGATATGCGCGAAAATGCAAACTTGTGCACTTTTTGACGCTTTTAGTCCCCATTGATCAATAAAGTTTATTTTAGCATACTGAACCCCTCAAAGCCTATTTCTAAGCTATGTAAAGGTTATTTAGGGTATGTTTAACTTATGATCAAGTTCCGGAGTGTTCGTTACTATACGAATCGGTATAGTTTCGCAATTTGACACAATTAGTCCCTGCGATCGAACAAACTTGTTTTCGACACACCAAACCATCCAAAACTTATTTCTAAGTTATGTGGAGGTTATTTAAGGTATGTTAAGCCTATTTCACTATTCCGGAATGTTTGTTGCATTAAACTGGTTATATTTACGTATTAGAGCGCGTATAACCTTCCAGAAAGCGATTTAGAGCTTGAAATTGGAATCGAATCGAATTGCAAAAATTACCAAACACAAATACACATATAATACATCAAAACACATATAATAACACCAAAGCACATTGTTTTATTAATAATCAACATTGTTTTTCATCGTACGGAGATTACAGAGCACAGTTGTCACACAAATGTCACTAGAAACCACTGCTGCTTCTTCCTCACAGCAGTTGGTACAAATATCTCAACCCATAACCATAACTCCTCCTGCTTCTTCACAAAAAGGACAGGTTGTACACAAAGGGCCACCACATCATGATGCTCTGGATACACTTGTCTCCATCATCCACATCTCAATGCCCGGAGCAACTCCGCCTTCTAAACCCACCATCACATCCTCAATTCCACCAAAAACACAACTACTGTTGGATGCAATTGACTTGAACCAGGCACTATCTAGTCCTTCTCAATCACCTGTCAATGAGAATATACCTCAACAAATGACTCAGCCTGCTGTATCATCCATTGCTAACCCACCAACAACGCCTGAGGAGGTTACACCCATTGAGTTACAAGTAACTCTTTGTGGTAATCCTAGTGAAGCAGCCACTACAACTGTTGAACCTACAGGTTTACAGTTGGGCAGTGGTTTCATTAATAAGACTTCCTTGGAGGCAATTCCTTACATAGCACCTCTGCCAACCACCAGTGGATTTATATATCCAACTGGCATCATCAAAAGGTTGTCAAGTGTTGAAGGAAGAAGACCCCAGTACCAAGAAAAAGGGGCATCAGTGGTTAGTGTTTGGAATAAATTCCCTACATCTGCCACTGATAAAACCACTGTTAGTGGGAAATCAGATGATCCCATTAAATTGGGTGATGATTTAAAGTACCAGAAATTGACGGATCGTGTTGAAAAACTTGATAACTCTGTTGCAGAGCTGAAAGATATGCTCCAACAGTTGTTACAAGTACAAAAGGTACAATCAACTGCTGTTCCACCTCAAGCACCTGCTACAAATGAGCTCTGGAATCTCTTTCAACCTTATCTCCATCATCAGGCACAATTAGCAGATCAGCAACATGAAAAACATGTTCAACAGCTGCGAAATGCTATGGAGTCTAGGTTCAAAGACACTCAGGCTGATCTAAAGGCTCTCAAAACTCAGATCCTGCACTCCACTGGCACTGCTCCTCCACCAGTATTTTTCATTGATCACCTCCCTGAAGATAATGCCAAAAAGGGGGAGAAAATTCAAGAATGGAGAAGAAAGGGAATAACTGATGGTCTTTACCTTGCACCAGAAAGTTCAAATATAACCAAGCAAATCCCTTTGCCAGATGGGAGTAAGAAAATTGATGTGACTACAAATGCACTTGCAGAAGCACTTGCATGTGTAAAAAGGGATAGAGAGGCCAAAAAGAAAGCCAAGGTGGATTATCCGGATCAGGGTACTTCAGGGTCAAGAGATGATGAAAATCTCTTTGATGAAAAGAAGAAGCCTACTAGAAAAGTAAGGCTACCCAAATCCATTCCGGTCAGACGTTCAAAGTCTGCTCAAAAACCACCAACCAAAACAGCCGTTGTAACTTCTGTTGTATCCACTACTGTTGGTACCTCAGTAGTTTCAACATCTGCTCCCACTTCAACACACACCACCTCAACACACACAACATCCACTGCTTTACCACCATCACCACCTAAATCACGGTCACCTCCTGTCAAAAGGCAGAAGACAGCAGTTGTTAAAACATCTGCTGTAAAGACAACAGTGGTTGGAACACCAGTTGTTTCAAAAACTGTTAGTCTATCACAATCCACTGCCACTACAACCACCTTTCCACCCCAAACATCTTCAAAACCTTTAGCTCTTGTCAATATACCAAAACCAGTTCCACTTTCTTCTGTTCCAATGCATAAACCTTTACCTCATGCAGGTGTTCAATTCCCTCTTGAACTAGAAGCTGTTAGAGAAGAGATAAAATCCTTCTATACTGAGGATGACCCTGCCAAAAGGAGTTTGCCCTCAATCAAAGGATATCCATGGCCCAAAAACATTGATGAATATTTGAAGATAAAGGCCAAACAAGCAGAGGATATCTCACAAAGAAACTCACAAGGGAAATCTGACAAAGAAGTTTCAAGATACTACCAATATCTGCTTACACAAGTCAATTCCCTAGAACGTTTTGCTAAGAATGTTAGCCAACAAATTTCTGAAAGAGCAGCTGAAACTCTGAAGAAAGACTACATTGAAAGCATCATGTTCTACAAAAGATACAAAGGAGAGAGACACATGTATAAAGAGTGGACTGTTTCTGAGCTTGAAGCTGAAGCAGAAAGAATACAAGATATGATAAAAAGGAAAGTCACTTACACTCCTCCTGATTGGGCAAAATTCAAAAGAAATGTTCCTGACAAGCAGTTGGAACTAAAAAGAATGAAAGAAGAATTGGTTGTTGCTGATTTTGGCACCAAAAGACAAGTAGCTAGATGGAAGGAAGATGTAGTCAGGTCAACCTACAAAAGGTTGGAGGAATTAAGAAAGAAATACCCAAAAATTCCTCAAAAACCTGACTATCCTGAAGCAGAGGTTTCTAAAAGGCCAACAAAGCTGCACACCAGGAAAGCCACTGTTCCAGCTGGTACTTCCTCTTACAAAAGGAGGAGACAAAGCTAGTTAGGAGCTAAGACAGTTCAAGATATTCTTACGGGCAATATGGTCTTAAAAGAAGGTGTGTTAAGAAAGTTAAAAGAAGAACTTGAACAGGAAAATTCTGCTCCCACTGCTCAGCAAGTGATGAACCGGCCAGCCTCTCCAAATACTTCTGCTAATAAACATCTCCCAAGAAACCCACCAGGCTCAAAAATACAAAAGTGGGCAACTGACAAACAGACCCCGCGTATTGACCTTGCTCAGGTCTGGTGGAGAAGTGAAGATAATATCAAGGGAACAAGCTCTTGGCCTGAGTCTTGAAGATTTGCAGGATCTCCTTGATCTTCCACTTAGCAGGGATGATGAAGACACAGATGCCCTAAACTTTGAATTACAATTTAAAGGTCAAATAAGGGAACTGTTGATGAGGCAATAAAATATCCACAATAATGAAGAGTTTTGGCATTATCTGTTCCAGGGGGAGATTGTTGGGATTGAACCCTATCAGAGGAACAGATAATGTAAATCCAAAACTGGATCAGAGCAGTGGATCCAGAATAAGCAGATGTTAATGTACAAAAACTCTCCCCTTGAAAGTGATTGCAACAACTGATGACCTCCTATCTGCTGATCTTACTAACTGCTGACCAATAACTGCTGCTCAATTAAAGATCTGATGAAGAATCAAGTCCTGCTGATTCAATCTACTGCCTTGAGTCAAGCACTGCTGATCCGGATAAGTGCTGCTGGGTTCACAGTAGTAGAAGGTTGCAGCAGTAGTTCTAAAGTCTGTTTGTAATACAATGTATTAGCAGTAGTTCAATACAAGCAGTGTCTGTATAGATCAGAGGTTAGAGTTTGTTAGGAGGTTAGATGTCACTTTCATGGTGACGTCAACTTTGATTCTCAGTGGTTCGATCTGCACTATAAATAGAGCAGTATCTGTACTGTTCTATTTGAGCTTGGAGCTTTTTGCTCATCTCCTTTCATCTTGTAAGATCAACCAGGGAGTATCATGCTGAGGGGGAGTTTAGTATGTAAACATGTATGTAATCTTTTGATTTGAATCTTTCGACTAATGAGAATCATTTATTTACGAAAAACTATTTTCCCTTTGGTTGTGTTTACAAAGTTTGTATCCATTTCCGCTGCACTTTATATCATCTCATATATTCTGAATGTTCAATTTATACAAACAAACACAATCATGACAGCTTCAGATCCTAACAAATGGAGAATCGTCAAAGAAAAGCTACATCCTATAGGCAAGATACAATGAGAAACAACTAAAATTCACAGAAGTCGAATGGACAAATATCAATCAGAGTCACATCATCGATCATACAACCGGAATTATTAAACTCAAATGAATTAATTTGAAATGATCATACCTTGTAGCTGGTAAAAGGGCAGAGCCAGCAGAGGAGGGGCAGTCCCGTGGAGGAGGCAACGAATCCGACGACGCTGGAAGAGACAGAGGTTTAGATTTTGATGAAGGAAGGCTGCTGTATATTTTCCGGTGAGGGTATGGGTGGGTAGGGGTGATGAAGTGGTGGTGGTTTGGTGGTTCGTTTTACGGCGACGGCCGGATTTGATTGTGGTGATTTGGATTTGGGGGTGTTGTTATGGTGGTGTGGAGGTGTGAAGATGTGCAGACAAGGAGGTAGAGAGAAGGGGAAGGAAATGACATTTTAGTAATTCCACATCCACTTAAAATCAAAAACTAACCCTGATCTGCGCCAGGGACTATCCGGGAATGAAATTGCAAAAGTTGGAGACTATAGCTGTAATTTTAAAAAGTTAGGGACTAAAGTTGAAAAATAAGCAAACCAAAAGGACTATCCGAGCATTTTTCTCTAAAAGTTATTTATGATAACAATAAAGAAGGTTAAATTTTATGCATTGCATTATATACTAGTTTTTTTACCTGCCGCGCGTTGCGGCGGCGCCATACCCGACGTGATAAATTATAGACTACAATCAATCAGACTCGTATCCGGACTAAATTTATGTTGAAACGTGGAGTAATCCGAATTCATGTCGTTGAATGAAAATATATTATATTTGACCCGACTTGTTTCCAAACAAAATTTACGTCGAAACGTAGACCAATCCAAAACGTACATAAAAAAAATACTTGTGGCGGCATCGTACGCGACGTGATAAAGTATAGACTAAAATCGACCCAACTTGTTTCTGAACTAAACTTACGTCAAAACATATAGTAACTCAAATTTATCTCGTTGAATGAAACATATTATATTTGACCCGATTTTGTTTTCAAGCAAAATTTACATCAAAACGTACATAAAAGTAAAACATTTTGTAACTGACCCGACTCATTTTTTTTAAAATCACGTTAAAGCGTAGACGAACTCAATTTTATACGGACACGTACATCAAAAAAACAACGTAAAAAATTAGTTTTAGGATAAATTCGAAACTTTTGAATCTTTAGAGGTAAAAGTGACATGTATAAAATTAGAGGGTTTGTTTTGTCATTATACCAAAGTTTATGGGGTAGAAGGGGTTTGAATCTTTAGAGGTAAAAGTGACATGATAAAATTAGAGGGTTTGTTTTGTCATTATACCAAAGTTTATGGAGTAGAAGGGGTTGGTGGATTTCTTCACCGACCTTCTTCTTTAATATATATATATAATGTATATTTATATTATATATCAAATCATCATAAATACGTGTCCAATTTTACTTTTAATGGTAGACTTCGTATAGCCACATATCAAATTTTATGACTGATTAAAAGTTAAGACCCGTTATGTAAGGACTGACTAGAAATTAGAGACTCAAATGTCTAAAAGTCCAAGACAATGACGAGCGAGATTAATACCGTAAGCCACAAGATTAAAAAAAATGGTCAAATGTAACCCCAAAACATCCAACTGAAACAAGTCTAGTCTTAGTTAAAGTTGTTGTAACTTAAGACATGGTCGGATTGATTACGTATTTCCTATTGCCACATATAGCTAATCGCTAATTACATTTTATATAGGTTTCTAACATAATCGTTAATTACATTTTACATAGATTTCTAACCCAGAAGTCACATTGGATTTAGCATAACAAACTCAATAATGAAGGTTTAAAAATTATTATTAAATGATTTCTTTGTTTTCTTCTTGTTCTTTCAAAATAATGGAAATCAATGAATTTCTTATCATAAAAGAATTTGACACTCTCTTTTTTACAGATATTGATTTTAGTGATTTTATTGATCAGTAATAATTGATCGGTACATTTTAGACACACCATACTTGATATTAATTAGTGTATTAATGTATTAATATTAGTGAAATTTTGTTACTTTAATCATTTTTTATATTGTATAGGTTTTTAGAGGTAACAGGTTTATATGAGATAATTAAATCAATAATAAATGAGCACTTTGGAAAATTACGTCGACATCTAAAATGCAGGTCCTAACATGCAGACGATCTTCGTCTTCGTCCTCTTCATCTGCAGATCCATTAGTAACAAACTGTGTGATTGTGAAGGAACAATGGAATCAAATTGAGAGAGAAATGGTTGTGAAACAGAATTGAAAATGATGAGAATGTATTAAATATTGAGCGGCGGTGATGTGAGAAATGAGAATAAAATGGGTGGGTTGGTTATATAGAAATTGATTCGTATGGTTAATTTTTTGTTGAAAAATTGAAATGGTGATGTGCTGTTTAGAGAAGATGATGAATTAGGGTTTCGGTTTGGGTGAAGATGAATCTCTGCTGCGCTTTATTATGGGGATTATTTAATTTAATTATTTTAATTAATAATGTGTTATCATAAAAATTAAAATGACCATTTTTTCCTAAGGAAAAATGACAAAATAACATGATTTTATAAGACAAATATGACCGGATTTCACTTTTGGACCAAAATGACAATAAAATTGAAACCACAAGGATCCAGATGCAAAAAGTTTAAATTTTGCCTACACACATCAAAATTTATCCTTCACATATCAAAATTTATTATACACAATTCGTAATTTATTCTACACATCTCATATACATTCTAAATTATTATTTTTTTAAATATATTTTTTTGAAAATAAGTTACAAATTTAATGTAGTTAATTAAAGAGGAAGACTACTAATTAATGATATATTTAAGTTTAATAATATGCCCTTACAATAATATTAAATACAAAGATTAAATTAAGTAAAATAAAACATTTTTACTGGTTAAAAATTCTTCTTTTTCGTCTTACAAAAAATGTATTTAAATGTTTATAAATGGCGATGGACAACAGTTGGGGGTGATGAGCGGTATGAATTTTTAATGTGTGTTGCTAAACGTATATTCTCATAATAAAAACCGATATCCCTTGGGTATCTTTAGCCACCTTTTTTTTTATAATAGGTAAGATTATATAGTTTCATAGACTACTAAACAAAATCTATTTGTTTGTATGGTGAAAGATTTACAAATGTTTTTGCAACTAAATTATAAACAATATTTATTAGTAAACTAAAAACTTATTAATAAATCTTTACAACTTGAGGTGAAAAAAAACACTATTATTACTATATATTATTATTACTATATATTATTACTATATATTACTATTAGAATTGAAATGAATAGTGATTTAAAAATTATAATAATTTATAGTTTTTTTAATACTTTTATTATTTAGTATTATAATAATAGTTATTTACTTTTCCTTTTTAACTTTAATCCTTTTTTTAATATCAGAGGTTGGGATAAATTTAGTGTCAACCGGTATCGAACCAGTACTGGTATCGAAAATACCGGGACGGTTCTGTTCGGTATCAATACATGAAGGTAAAACCGGCACTAATACAGAAAACGGCAAAAGTTGGTGCCGAATTGATATTGAAAATGCTTTGGTTCGGGAAATTCAGTGCTGCTCTCCGGTACCATTTGCTCATCCCTGATCACGGTTACCGTACAACAACGGTATCATACAACTTTTTTTGTTGATTTTCTTCAACTTTTAATTTTTTTTTCTTTTTTTAGTTTCAGGGGTAGGGATGAGTTCGGTTCCAACCGATACAGAATCGGTACTGATACTGAAAATACCGGTGTATATGAAGGTAAAAAACGGTAATAAACCGGTAAGAACGCCAAAAGTCGGTACCGAATTGGTACTTAATTTGTTAGCAAACTAAGAACTTATTAATAAAAAAATACACGGCCGTTAAGAAGGCTAAATTTATTGTACGAATGTGAAGGACGTGTAGAATTGATATGCATCATGTTTCTAGCTTGCAACACATGTCAACTTGAGTTGTTTGTGGTAGGTTTTGAATTTTCCTCATCCCGTGGAAAATTGAAATTTGCAAGTCTTTGAGCGACTTACTTGTGGTCACAACATCGACCTCTTTTCAAAAGTACTATTATTTAGGGATGAGCAAAATGGACCCGGTACCGGTACCGAACCTTAACGACTACTTGTATTTTGCTGTTATCTTGGATCCCACCATAAAATTATGTTTTGTTGAACATTGTTTTACAGAGATGATTATCTCTAACATAACCGAGGATGATCATGTGACAAAAGAAGACATTAAAAAGGTGGTATCGATGAAGTCGCTTGATCTTGAGAGTAGGTTACATGAGCTATTTCAAACATACAAGGACCGATTTGACAATGTAGATTACAATTCGGCATCGCAAGAAGCGCGTAACGATGATGTTGTTGAATGTGATGGCAATGACTTTTTCATGGAGTTGACTTTTTCATGGAGTTTCTAAATAAGGAAGAAAGTCAATCGGTTGGTATGGAAACTGAGTTAAAGAGGTACTTAAATGAGCCAAAAGTGAATTTTAGTATCAATTTTGACATACTTAAGTGGTGGAAACAAAACGCGATTAGATTCCCAATTGTATCTCGGATGGCTAGAGGTAAATTGATTTACCTTTTATAATTTTTTTTATCATTACTTGGTTATATTATTGTTTTTTTTAACTTGTATAATTGTTAGATATTTTGGCAATTCAAATTTCCACGGTCGCATCCGAATCAGCGTTTAGCACCGCGGTCGTGTACTAGACGCTTATAGAACAAGGTTGTCAACTAACATCGTTGAAGCTTTGATTTGCACGCAAGATTGGGTGAGAAAGTCAAGAAAACCAATTGTGGATGACATAAACGATATACTAAAGGATGACGACGTTGCCATAGGTAAAGACTACTAGTTCTTGATTGATTTCCTTATTGTCATATAATGGGGTGTTAACTTTATTCGGTTCTTTTTTTCTATAGAGATTAAAGATGCGATTCAAAAACAAAATGACAAAGGGAAAGGGATGGTGCATGACAAGGCTTAAGCAAACCGAAGGAAACGGAGTTTGAGTGCGGTTCAATGTTTATACTTTTGCTCACATGGAGTTAGACTTTTGTTTTGTTATTATTTGACCTAAGTGTCTTTTAACTCTCCTGATGTGAGGTCAAGTTTTTGTGTATGAGATGGGTTGCTCAAACTCATAATGATACCAATGTTTGATATGGTTTGTGCTTGAAACACTGGTAACAAATTATGTGTTTTGTGTGAACCATTTCCTAATGCAATGTTTGTTTTATAATATATTTATTTTGTGTGAATGTTTAGTTTTTCATATGTATTATCACTGATGAATTCTGCAGGTTGATTTTTAAACACAGTGATGCAAAATTTAATGCTTAATACTTCATAATAAACATATGTTTTGAATTCTTAATACTTCATAGTAAACATATGTTTTGAATTTGGTTCATGTTAATAGTACTAATCGCATTATGTATCAGTGAAGCTTTTGGCTTTTGAAT
Organism: Helianthus annuus; assembly: GCF_002127325.2. Taxonomy (NCBI): domain Eukaryota; kingdom Viridiplantae; phylum Streptophyta; class Magnoliopsida; order Asterales; family Asteraceae; genus Helianthus; species Helianthus annuus. The sequence goes on along the minus strand of NC_035447.2, from coordinate 8,284,381 downwards.
CGGATTGAGACTGATAAAGAGAATGTGATTACATTGCACCAAATCCAAATCAATAGCTTTTTGTAAAATTCGGTACCAAATCGGTACCATACCGAAAAACCGGTACCGAACCGGTATTTTCGGTACGGTATTCGGTACCAATGTTTCATGAAAATCGGTTCCGGTACTTCCGGTACCGGTTCGGTACCGGTCCGGTACCGAACTCATCCCTACTATTATTCATAATCATCTTCTGATAAATTATATTATACATTATCAGGTGGGACTGTTTGGCAAGATCTGAATGATTAAGTGCTAAATTAGTAAGAGGTCTGAACCATTAATTGCTGAACCAGTAAGAGACATGAACCATTAACAGCCTGTATAATGCTTAACCGTTCAAAGGCAAATGTCTGACCAATTCAGATTAGAGGTTTTAACCATTCAGACTATGTATAAATCTTAACCATTCAGAGGCAAATGTCTGAACCATTCAGACATCTCTGCTCGTGAAACAAACAGTCTGAACCATCAAGTGCTGAACCAGTAAGAGATCTGAACCATTAAGAGCCTTATTAAGAGGTAAACAAACAGCCCCTAAGGTTGTTATACAAATAGGTTTAACATACTGAACGTATGAAGTGGAGAAAGGAATTTTCATAATATTTTTTTATTTTTTTCCCTCTTGTCAAACACGTCAGAATCTAAAAAAAATCATGTACTTACATTAATAAAATAATTATGTAATCACTCTAGAGTAATTATAATCACTCTAGAATAATTGTACATCGTTATTCTATTAGAGTAAATACACGATTTTTTTTTTTACATTTTGCAGCTAAACATAATGTTAAATAGATGGATTTTTTTATGTTAAGACATAATGTTTAAAAAATCTTCATTTATTTTTTAGAACTAAGAGTATTTTGTATTTGATCTTTGCTATATTACTTTACTATAATATTAAATTAAATTAAATTAAATTAATTAAATTAAATTAAATTAAAATGCCGTGAATAGTAGAAATATATTAGTTTTTTATCTTTATGTTATTATATAAGTTCTTTTTATGTTATTATTATACCATTATATCATTATACCATAAATTTTCATTTTTATTTTTAACATATACAAACCATATGGCAGGGAATAGTATCATCCTGTTATTGGTTCAAATAGGCGACCACCCCTGCTCAATTGGACCAACCAGCTTATTATTTTATACACACTTTAAAATTACGTTTTCGCCCTGGAATACTGTTTCTCTACCATTGGTTCAAATGAGCGGCGAGCAATACCTATTGGACCAACCAGTTTATTATTTTATATCCACTTTAAAATTACGTTTTTGCCCCCAGTTAAAAAATACGGTTTGCCTCAACTTCAAAATACATTTACCCTTTTGCCCCGAGCTAAAAAATATGATTTTGCACTCGGTAAAAAATTACGCTTTTACCCTCAGCCAAAATTACGTTTTCACCCCAGTTCAAAATAATTTTTTTCCCCCGCGCTCAAAATTACGATTTTACACTAGTTTATTATTTTATTCCTACTTTAAAATTACGGTTTTGCCCGCATTTTAAAATTACGTATTTGCCCCCAGTTCAAAATAAATTTATGCTTTTGCCCCCAGCTAAAATTTACGAATTTCCCCTCGATTCAAAATTACGATATCACCTTCAATTCAAAATTACGTTTTTGCCCCTAGTGCAAAATAAAAATATGGTTTTCCCCTAGCTAAAAATTAGGATTTTACCCTTGAGAAAAAAAAATTAATTTTTCCCTCAAGTAAAAATAAAAATATGACATTGTCCCCAGCTAAAAATCGTGTCAAAGAGCTGCCTAACACTGTTTTTACTTTTTTTTTCTAGCAAAACTATAATACTGTTTTTTTTAATTGGTTGACAATTATTCTGCATCGCCCCGCCCCGCTACGCGGGTGGGGCGTCACCTAGTTATACCATATTATACCATAAATTAAAAGGAAATTTCGATGAATAATAAACAGTGAGTTTGCCTATTTTTTGTTGGAACCATAAAGAACCATCAATTATAACCTACCAAGTTAGCCATATTGTTTATTTTATATTGTTTCTGTAAGGCTATATATGAGTTAGATGTATTTAGATCAAGTATTAATGAAAATTGATAAATTTAGTATCTTTCAAAAATCTCTAAATTTTTATAAGTTCCTCTTTATTTTCTATGGATCATTTGATTACGATTCAGATTAGGTCATGTCGGATCAGGCCAGATCGTTTGGTATGAGAGCGGCCTTGATCTATAAAAAAAACACTCAAAATCAACCTGCAGTTGTATTCAACCAAGACTTGAACGAGTTACTTGATTGAATCGACTCAAGTATTGCTCGAATGATCGATATTCTAAAAAATCAACCTTAAAACCACTAACACCCCTGTTAGCAGCAAAACCCATATCAACATCACCGCAAAAAGCCACCACGACAAAGCCGTCATCCAAACCAAACCTTGCGTCATCTCGGATTCCGACATCAAGGGTTACTTCTGGGTTAATGAAGGCCATACGTATAAGAACATCAGAGAAGCAAGTGACACAAGTTAATGGAGAAACCCCAAATCAAGACTGGCGTCCACCGTGGGGCCTTACTAAATCTGCTCTGAATGCCGTTGGGAGAACCGAGTGGCGGTGGTGCACCGCTAATGGCGGTGGTGCACCCATGGGCGGACATGATGTATAAGGAGCTGTAGCACGGGCTACGGCTCAACTTTTTTTTCCGATTTTTATACAAATGACCCCTCTAAACAACTACGAGAACACCTCTAAAAAAGTGTATGCCCAAATTGCAGTTTATATAGCCCAACCCAAATCAATTTACAAGATTGTTACAAGTTACAAACCAATTGTTATTAAAGCCCAAATCAATTATAATGTTATATGTTAGCCCAAAATCGCTTATCAAAACGAGTTATAATGTTATATGTTAGCCCAAAATCGCTGAATGGAATAAGTGATCTAACGCGTGTTATGGTTGAAACTGGAACCCATAGTTCTTGTCCTTTAGTTGATCGGGTAGTGAAGCTAGCTTTGCTTTTACCGGTTGCAATCGCAACGGTTGAAAGATGTTTTTCGAAATTGAAGCTTGTTAAGACGGATTTACGCAATCTAATGGGCCTGGAATTTGTTAACAACGCTATGGTTTGTGCGGTCGAAAAGGATTTTTTACATAAAGTAAAAGACGACGATGTGATAAAACGACTTCAAGCTATGAAAAAAAGAAGAGGACAAATCTATTAAGTATTTGTTTTAATTTATTTATTTATTGTCAGTTTTTTTTAATATTTTATGATTGCACGGTGAAATTTTTTTTAAATGCCCCTGAGTTAATGTTCTCGTTCCGCTACTGGGTGCACATCCAACTTCATCCTTCACTACAATGATAGTTTTGAGCATGGGGAATGATATGTGCCACATTCTACAAACCATGCACATCACCTTCCGATTTGCTAACAATTATCATTATTCTTTTGCATGATTAGATAGTGGGTTAGAGCATTCACATCTTATCCATCAAATTTTGTGAGAGATTATAGATACTGGTTATGAGAGTTTTGAGTGAAGGAGAGAGCAAATGTTACTGATCATTTATAAATATGAAAAAACACTGTTCACACCTTATAAATTTTTTAGTATTTTTTGAAAGTCGTTGTGAGTAGAGGAGAGAAAAAAGATAATGATAAATATATAAAAAATATTATTTAATTGAAAAGAACAGAGAAATATAGTGATTTTTAATGTAATTATAAAGACGAGGATGGTGGATTGGATGTGAATGCTCTTAGTGGTGATGGTTTTCTTAGTTGCAAGTTAGCCATTTTGTACATTTCGTATTGTTTCTATAAGTATATAAGGCTCTTCCAAAAATCTTTAATTTCTTTCAAGTTTCTATCTATTTTCTTTGGATCATTTTATTACGATTCAGTTCGTATCATAGAAGGGTTGTGTGTTTGTTTTTTTAGAGCGGAACTAGGATTTAGAGTGAACTCCTTAGCCAGATACTGGGTTGGTGAGTTGGTAATGCGTCTCCCTTCCTTAAACTCAATCCAGGTTCGAGTCTGGATAGCCGCGACTTGTGCATGTTGCTTCGCTTTTGAAGCTATTTTATTTTTTTTTACTTTTTTGGTTTTTTGTGTTTTGACTTTAAAAATATTCTGGTGGGGGTGGGGGGGGGGGGGGGGCGGATGGGTACCAGGGTGAAATGACCCAAACACCCTCACTTGCAGTGCACATAACTGGATTTAACCCAAAAATCTAACGTTCGTAAGTTTTTTAAACACAAGGTATGTTTTTTTGACATTTATAGGCCCTACGGGGGTTCTCTTTCGAACTACCCTACTAACATTGTAAATCTGCCACTACACAGAGTGTAAATAAATAATTACATATAAATCATCAAAATGAGAGCATTATTACTATGCATTGCACAAATGATTGTTTAAGTAGGTAACAGTAGGGCATTCTAGTTTTACTCAAATTTGAATTCCCTAATTGGATTAGATAGAATTCCCTTTTGAACAAATTGAGCAAGTGTTTGATGAAAGCATTGCACAAATGATTATTTCGATAGGTAACAACATGGCATTCTGATTTCACTCCTCAAATTTGAATTAAATCGTTAAATAGTTAGAAACTAAAGGATCATTTTTTAGCACAAGGATATGAAACAAATGCTCAAGTAGGTAAAATCTTTAATCAAACACTAAAATATTTCGTCTACTATGAGGCATTGGATTATAAGAACAAATGCTAAAGTAGGTAAAATTTATGATCAAACACTAAAACATATCTTCAACACTGAATCAAATACCAAAAAACCTGAGGAATCTGCGCTTTCTAGCTCTAACGCCTGTCCATCTTCTAATCGATGAATCTTTCTTGTTTATTTTTCGCGTCTATATTGTTTTCTTTCGGTGATCATGATAACCCATTTTGGCTTTCCCAAACGAAAAACAAGCTATCCAATACCCAATCCTATTAACATCCCAAATCCATATCCCATAACAACAGACCTCCAAGAAAAACCATTAAAGAAAGTATCATCTTCATCTTCATCTTCAGCATCAGGTGTCGGAGAGGGTGACACGTCATCATCTCCACACTTCTTTGTCAAGGGGAATCCACATAATCCTTTGTTCCCTTAAAATGAACTACTTCCAAATGTATTGAATTGTCCACCTTGAGGTATGGCTCCTTGAAGCTCATTTTGGGAAAAGTTTACAACTGCAAGAAATGTCAGGCTTGCAAGTTGTATAGGAATTTTAGTATTTTACCTACCAACTTATTGGAAGAAAGATCTAAATATTCAAGTTGGACGAGGTTTCTCAAGTTTGTCGGGATTCTACCTGTGAGACTGTTGTGCGATAGGTTAAGGAACCGAAGCGATCTGAGCTGTCCAATCGTGTGTCAGGTATTCCCTTCAAATTTACTTTGGTTTTACTTTCATCTATAAAATAATGATCAAAGTAAAACCAAAGTAAATGGAGTGACAACTAATTTTTTAAGTATATAATTTTTTTATTTGGTTAAATCTAATTTGATTTTTGACGTCTTCGTATGTTTATATAAACCACTCCTATGAATAATAAACGTCTAATACCATTTATTATTATTAATTATTTTATTTATGCTTTAACTTTTAAACCCCTTATAATATAAACAATATACGTTTTTAATTTATTTAATTTGATTTTTTTTTTGATAACTTACGTTCGTAAACTCTAGAAAGAATTAGTTTGCGGTTGTGTTTAGTTCACTTTAAACATTGTTGACAATGGAGTTGTAATAAATATAGTGTTTTTCTCGAGTGACAGTACCGTGCCGATACTTTAACACCAATTCCGGCCAAACAAAATCGCAACTGGAATCGGTAATATTGAAAACGATATTCGTTATAAGATTTTCAATTGATGTAAACATGTGTCGATATTATTTAGGAAGATTGCGACTTTATGTTTCCTCTTTTGGTAATCAACTGGACGAATACCTACTAGCCCGTTACGAAGCGCGGGTATCGAACTTTTTTGTCTTTTACCTCCCTTTTAATGAAGGGCGTAATGGTCATATTTTTTAAGTTTGTTATAATAAAAAGTTAAAAGACCATTTTGACCTTCATTAAAAGGGAGGAAAAAGACAAAAAAAAAAAAAAAAAAACTGGATATTAATACCAATATCAATACAGGTTCCGATAATACCAATGAAAAAATAATATATTATTAAAGGTTTAAGCCCTGAAAGATAAAAAAGAAAAAAAAAGAAAGAAACAAAAATATTATTCATAGTTGTTGTTGTCCAATTATATATGGGGTATTGGATTTTAATAATCCCAAGTTTCACTGATTGGCCGGTAATAATCCCAACTTCAAAAATTGCCTACAACAGTCCCAACTTGTAAGATTTTGGCCACCAATGATTCTTGTCTAACTAGGTTATAACCCAGTTAGTTATTTGAAGTTTTGAGCGGCGGAGAAGGTCACTAGAGGTTGGAGATGACAAGTGGTGGTCTCCTTTGGTGGTTTCAGGGGTAAAGAAGGTCGTCGGAATAAGTTGCAGATCACCGGAGTTGCGTAGATGGTGGAAATTTTAAACCTTTGAGAAGCGGAGAAGCTTACAGGAGGTCGGAGATGATTGGTGGTGGTCTTGTTTGGTGGTTTCAGGGGTAAAACGGGTCTCCGGAATAAGTTGCAGGTCACCAGCCCAACAAGGTTATAACCCAGTTAGACAAGGATCATTGGTGACCAAAATCTTACAAGTTGAGACTGTTGTAGGCAATTTTTGAAGTTGGGATTGTTACCGGCCAATTAGTGAAACTTGTGATTATTAAAATCCAATACCCCATTATATATATATATATAAATATATATATATATATATATATATATTAAATAAATAAATAAAATAGATGTCAAAATGTAAAAAGTGATAGATGGCTAAGAGAAGTCTATTGTATTGGATGGTAATATGTAGAGACAAAGTATAAAAGCGTATTACATTTCTAGATATATAGTCCGTTACAACAGTTGGCGAAACTAGACAGATACATATGGCCAATTGGCAATAAGAATTATTGAAAGGATGGATCGTCAATAACCTTCCAATCACGGGTCTCTGGTCTTTTCATTTCACTTGGATAAAATTCTAAGTTTGTTTGAGGTCCACGCTGCTTTATCATACGTTTTTTTTCTTCATACTTATACATTAGTTGTGGGAGAACCCGAGAAAAAGAATCATGGTACCCATGGCAAGCAAAGTTACAATCTAAGCACTTCAAGATCAAATGGGATTGCAATTCGCTTCCGCACAACTGGCATAAACCATCATTCTCAGTCCCCGGAGCAACCAACACAGGATGTTGGTGTAAACTTAGTGGTTTTCGTACACCTGTAAACTTGAAGTTAATGTACTTATAAACACCTTCCAAAGAGAGAGAATTAATACCCTGTTCAGACTGAAGTATTAACGGAGCACATGCCGAATGAATGGATTGTGCGCACTCTACACAATGATAGAACCACTTTCCAGGATCAAGATCCTCCTCACAAACTTCACAAAAGTATTGACCTTTGTGGTCCTCGATTGGGGAGTAACTCAGCTTCAGCGAGTGCTTGTCAAGCTTATGCCTAATTGTTTTAGGTAAATGCAAAGCACAGCGGCAATCCAAATAGAAATCACATGCATTACATCTAAAATAAGTATCACTTTCAACAATACCCACACGACATGCGCGACATTCCATCTTAGATACACTGCTACGGCTTGATGAAGCACCATCTACTCTTGTAAGTAAGTGATCCGCGTGTGCTTCATGTGTAATTTCTCTAGGCATAAGTGCACAATGAGCATCAACTATCATGTGATTGGAAACATATAAAGCCCCATTTGATGGCAATCCACAAATAGAACATTTGATTCCAAGAAGGTAGTCTTCACCGTAAACAAGCCAAGGTTTATGTTCCTGTCGTCCCCATTGACCCACAACGTTTCTTAGTGTTGTGGGTAGCTGGGTGCACCAATCGTGGAGAACAAAGTCCTCGTCTTTGCAGCATTTGTAAAATGGCATTTTTGTAATTGGTTTTGTGCATGCACTGCATAATAGTTTAATTCTCTTCATTGGGTCGTGAAGAGACACTCTCGTGGTGGTTGTAGCATTGTTTATTAGGACTAACAACGGATGGTCATAAAGAAAATGTATGAGGTTGCCATTTTCATCTCTTTTTAGCTCACGAGTCTGTCCTATAAATATTTGATCTGCTAAGATGTCTGATTCATCGTCGGCTGGCAAGTGAAGAAGGATGGGATGATCAACATCTTTGAAGTTTTTTTGTGTCTTTCCTAAGCCTGAAAAATAGAAATTGAATAAATTAATTGTCATCACACTAAAATATATAGGTTTTTTTGCCAGGAGATGAAAAAACAATGGATAAAACTAATTAAAAAAACTTATGATATGTGGATAATGAAAAAGGCTCACACTTAATGTGAATTTTAACCGACATGAATAGTTAAATATAAAGATTTGGATTTAGTTTGCATGACTCATTTCTCTTTGCAAATGTTTACAATCTACACACATTTAAGGATGTGGTTTTGTGGTATAGATTTTTATATAAGTTATATGAAGGTATTGATAAAATAGTAGATTTAGAATCTATTGAGATTTTTTTAGTATAAAATATTACAGTAAATTCAACGTTAAGTAAATACTGAAAAAGAATAAAATGATTTTTTTATGGAAATGTCGTAGTTGGCATACTCATTTGTGAAAAAAAGTAAAAAGAAAAAGAAAAAAAGATAAAAGAAGAGAACAATCATGTCATCACAATCTTTAAAACTTACCCAACAATAATGAAAAAAGGTCTCATTTATGAAGTATCATGTAAACATGTATATAATTCAAGACTTACCAGGTAAGAAGACGGACATGAAAGGCTCTATCCGTTGTGTTGCACAATCTGGATGAACATAGTACATGCATTTACTGCATTTGTAAATCAAAAGTTCATCTTCTAATTCCATACCACAAATTCTGCATTCGAAATCATATAATTGATCTAAAAACGAATATGAAAGTGTGAGCAAGTGGCGGTGGCTAAATTGTTGAGTTTCAAGCAATAACTTTATGGGAAGTGTAAGACAATCGGAATTTACTAAGAAGTTCAAACAAGTATTGCATTGATAGAAATGACCTTCATGTTTCTTCTTACATGCAAAACACTTGTTCAAACCAGGTTCAACACTAAAAGAGATTAATGGGTGTGGGTGGGCGGGGTGATGTATCGTATTTTGCTCAATAAATGTGGCACAAAGTAAATCGATTCCATAATTACATGTTGAACAATGATAGCCAATTCCATCTCGATGACATTTGAGACACGCGCGACATTTATCATCATTTGGTGTTCTTCTAAGGGTAAGAGTATGAGAAGGGTGGCCTTGGAATTGTAAGGTTTTTGGAATTTCTTTGCAAAATTTATGGAGTGAATAATTACACGATGGCATGTCACACGTGTAGTAATAACGGTGGTACCAGTCAATTTGTCTGTCACACTGGTTACATATGCACTTGAAGTTTTGCGTCTTGATCAAATCTTCATCAGCGTATTCGTCATCGTCTTCTAAGTAGTCTCGATGCATTAGTTGCAAATCTACGAGCGTTAGTGGGTGCTCATGTTCAAGCTCTTCAAGATTTATCTCATTGACATCCATTTCAATAGTATTTCTCTCTGTCACTTTAATATATATGACGTTTGATTGCTTCAAAATGTAAATGTAAATGTAAATGTAACAAAAGATGTATTTATAAAATATCATCAAAATCTTGAAGACACAAATAGTGGTGTAAACTAGGTGAGTCGTCATTGAACTACTCGTGACAGACTTGTTAAAGTGTGGAACCATTGAACTCTAGCTTCATGTACCAAGTTTGATTTGGCTCAAAAGTCTAAACCGCTTTGTTATTTATATAAATATAAAATACTAACTTATATGATATATTGTATAATTTATATAAATTTATATAAAATGTTATTATTGGTCAAATTATTCTATAAAGTCTCCTAATTGTAAGAAGTGTAAGAAGCATTTATAGAGTAACAAGTGTCCAATAACCTAAAATTAAACCCACTACATCACCACCCAAAACCTAAACACCCACACTCACCCCACCCCAACACCACCCAAAAACCTGACCCCCCCTCACCACCCAAAAACCTAACCCCCCCCCCCCCCCCCCGCGGCAAAAAAAGCAAAAAAAAAAAAAAAAAAAAACTATACCTCACCAAAAAAAAAAAAAATCTAAACCCCCCACCCCCTCCCCCCACCCCGGGCAAAGAAAAAAAAAACTATACCTCACCAAAAAAACCCCCAAAAAACCTAACCCCCCACCCCTCAAAAAACTAAAAAAAACCTAACTCCCACCCCCCAAAAACCTAAAAAAATCTAAAAAAAAAAAACTAAACACCCACCCACCCCCACCACCACCCAAAAATCTAAACCCCCACCCCTCGGCAAAAAAAAAAAAAAAAAAAAAATTTGGGTGGGGGTGGGGGGTGTGGGTGGGGTTGGGGGTGGGGGTTTAGGTTTTTGGGGGCGGTAGATGTTTAAGGTTTTTTTGTAGTGGGTTTTTTTAGGAGCCTTTGTACCCTTCTTACAATTAGGATCCTTTGTATTTGATCATAATCCATGTTATTATATATAGGTATATTAAAATAAATACATATTATACATATACATTGTACACACATGTCTATATATATATATATATATATGTATGTAAGTGTGTATATAATTCTAGAGGGATATTCATTAGGGATTAGCAAGTATCGGTATCGAAAAACGGGAAAAATAAGTACCGGTGTTGAATATAACCGGCATGGTACTGGTATTTACTGATAAATCACCCAACAGTATCGTACCGGTACTGCAAAGTGGAAAAAATGGGTACCGGTACCAAAAATGACCGGTTCAGCACCGGTACCAAATGCTCATCCCTAATATTCATTACCTAAGTAAATTTAAGTAAACGATAAAAACAACCACATAGACTTACGTATTGTATTAATATGACACATACAAAACTTATTTAACCGACTCTGTTTTTCTTTGGTTACACATGAGGCAAGCTTGAATTTGAGTTTTTTTTAAAGAGTTTAACTTGAGTTTATTTGAAAAACTAAAAGACAGAGAATAATGAATAAATGTGTACCTGGTGGGTATTTGAAGAAGATTCTACAATAGTTATGACTTGAGTGTGGTTATTACTTCGTATATATAGTGAGTGAGGTACATCTTTATTACAAGTATATATAGTTTTAAAGCAAAGCAAAGAATAAGCATCAATCATTGTTTTACACTCAAGTAAAGAGTTATGCTTTGTTTTATATCAAGGTAAAGTATAATACTTTATTATGCTTTGTTTTTTTTTTATCAAGGTAAAGAATAATACTTTGTTGTATTTGGGCAAATAATAATGTATTATATATTACTTTTTCTTGCATATATTTTGGTCTTTAAATATGATAATTTTAAAAATTTCAATTCCTTTTAAAGAAAAATTAATTGGGTTATCAATCAAAGAAACCTGGTATCCGAATTTATATACTATTAATTTGAAACATTTGTGTGCATGTTTGGTTGTAAGTTGAGCTTAAACAGTTGTATCTTAATCAAATATTTATTGTAAGTTGTGCTTAAGTGTTTGGTTTTAAGTTGAGCTTAAATAGTTGTACCTTAATCAAATATTGGTTGTAAGTTTTGCTTAAGTGGTTGTACCTTAATCAAATATTGGTTGTAAGTTGTGCTTAAGTGTTTGGTTGTAAGTTGTGCTTAAGTGGTTGTACCTTACTCAAATATTGGTTGTAAGTTGTGCTTAAGTGGTTGTACCTTAATCAAATAATGGTTTCATTACCTTACCAAATTCAATCTGTTTTGTATGCATGTATGGTTGTAAATTGTGCTTAAGTGGTTGTACCCTAAGAAATAATGGTTTCATTATCTTACCATATTCAATCGGTTTGATCCATTCAAAGTTGTGTTGTTTTATTTGTAAATTATTATTATTTATAATAATCTAATTAATTTAGCCAAAATCTTGTATAAATATAATTTGCAACATATTGATGCAATGGTTGTTGTAATGTATGCATTATGGTTTGTATAGTGGTAATGATATATAGTATATTGGGTAGGGTTCGGCTACAAAGTCCATTTTTCCTACAATGTGTACTAAGTCATAAAACACCACAATTTCAACCATAAAACACACTCAAAACCCACAAATAACAGAGTGAGGATCACTAAAACACAATATCCAAACCCTAACAATCTGTAAAAACTTCAAACACACCATCATAGAACTATGAATATAAAACACAACATGGTAATCAACATAAAACACACTAATGTTAGTCTTTCGATAATCAAAGCCTTATCATCCAAAACACAACACAAAACCCACAAATATGACGTTTTAGTAATCTTCACTTTGTTATTTGTGGGTTTTGAGTGTGTTTTATGACTTTTTATACTTTATAGGAAAAATGGACTTTGTAGCCAACTCCCACCCTATATTATATATAGATTACGATGAACCTATCAAACGGGAAAAAATATACGCGAGTTAATCGTAACGCGCAAATCCTAGATCAACTTACCTAGTTTATTCTATGTTTTAGTTTCGGTTTAATTTCTTCGCATTAACACCGCAACTTCGGTGGTCGCTGGCAGTAGTGTGGCATTAGTGTTCGCCCCCGTCGCAACGCGGGGGTGCTTAATACTAGTTTAAATATATATTATATGTCATCACACTTTTAAAAAATTTAAAGCATTTCATATATTTTAAACAACATAGACTTCAAAATTGGCTCTATGTAAAACCCTGCTTATCCGACCCTATCCACGCTTTGATCCTTTCACAGCCAAAACCATCACATTCTATCCCTCCCCCATTGCTAAAAAAATAAACATTTTTGAGCATTTTTGCAGAAAAAACCGCTCACCATGCCCTCTCTCCTACACACCTTTCCCTCTCACCTTAAAAATGCTTCAAAACTAGCTATTATGGATGCTCTATGTTAAACTGTAGTATGATGTCCATAAAAAGAGTTATCATTGTAAGAATATGAAAGACTTGATTCATATTATTGATATGTTTGATTACAATATATAGAGATCACAAGGAACCCTAGAAACCTAATCGAGCCCGTGGGCTTACACTAATAAACCCTAGTCTAAGAATGCAGTCCAATACTCCCTCGCAGTCTGAGCGGTAGAAAATAGAACGCTTAGACTGGAAAAAAAAACAAACGAAACAATAAAAATAAACTAGTCTCAATCTTGGTTCTTGACTCGTAGGTCCAAATTTCTGCCAAAAAATCTGGTTTTGCCAAAAGAAATAACAATCCGTATTCTAGTTCACATTAAATCGGTGTACGGCTTCCATTGCTTTAGTTTCTTAGTTCCCGGAATAATAACACAAGACAAGCAAGATCCCAGTCGGCCATGGCAAGACGAACAAGGAAGAAAAGCTGTAGAAGACAACTGGCGACCATGGTTGTCACGACCCCCGACCCCACCCTGGACGAAATCGGGAGCCGCGAACAACCAAGTGGTACCGGTGGTTATTTTTGAAAACATTGCAGCGGAAATTTCATCAGGACCGTGAGTTAGGAAAAATATCAGAGTTAAGAAAACACCGGATTTTATTTATTTACTAGATGGGATAAAACCCAAGTTTTACAAAGGTAACTTTAATATAGAATAAATCTGATTGCATAAAACAAAATTTCTTGATTTAATTGATAAACTAAGCCACTTCTTTAAGTCTTTCGATGCCGTATCATCACCCTTATTCCAATCTACTGTCCTTACCTGAAACGCGTTTTAAAAAGGTTTTGTCAGCAGGAAATACTGGTGAGTTCATTCATTTTTGTACAGAAACATATTTGTTATAATTCACAACATTAAGAGTTTTTACATTTGCTTCTTCAAGATTGGCAAAGACTTAATCACTGCAATTACAACTTTGTTATAACTTACAGTATTAAGGGTGATTACATTGTTTATATCAACCAGTTACCCCAAATCGGTATTTGTCACTCGACTATATCTGTGACTATGGTCAGATCACCCATTGGCTAACTCGTTGTCCAATGGTGATGGGAAACAAGTTATGTATACAAAACCACACATACCGGCAGTAATTGAAGACTACAAAGACTTAATCCCTGTAATTATAACTTTGAAAACAAACATGATTTTGAAAGCAGATTTGGTAAAAAGAGAATGACTCATAGTATAAGCATGCAGTATTGATTTAACAAGCTTCTTGATTCTACTCCTTCTGATAATTAAGCATATACTTTATTGTTTTGAACCTTCTGATGATTCAGCTTCTATTTTGATTGTAGGAGTATGGTGTAAAGTTTCGGGTAGTTTAACAGAGTGGAATACGTATTAGTGTAAAACCACATCAAACCTAACGATAGTCATGAGATTCGAACCTTAACAAAATTCACAAAGTATAACACTTTGGATTCCGTTTACCGAAATTCACAAAGTACAACACTTTGGATTCCGTTTACCGGAATTCACAAAGTACAGCACTTTGGTATTCGTGAGTTGGTTCCTGAATCGATCGGACAGAACATCGCTTTGGTGATTATTGGTTGGAACACCAACGTATAGAGAGAAAAGAATAGAAGAATGAACAAAGGAAATGAATTCCTAAGCTTCCTATTTATAGGTAAGAAGTATAAACTTCTAGGAAGTTTCCTTTGTATTTCTAGGAAATTACCTATATCTTTTCTAGGAAGTTACCTATACGTCTTCTAGGAAGCTTCCTACCCATATGTATATCTTCTTATACTTTCCTTGCACCTTCCTTTGATATTATCTATCTCATATATATTTATTTTCATATATATCTATTTAGGTGTTTAATTTACTTGCTTAGCTGATTACTTAATCTTACTTGGCTTAATTAATCTTGCTTAATCTTAATTAATTGCACTTAGCTTAATTAATCTAGCTTAGCTTATTTAACTATTAAGTTTACTTAGCTATTAAGTATTTTAGCAGCTTCCTGCTTACGAGTTCATTTCTAGATACAATGGAACTCGTATTAGTGTATTAACTCAATTCAACTTTAACGACAATCACGAGATAGAAACCCTCGCAACGAATGACAAAGTGCGATACTTAAACATCCATCAAATTCACGACGAATGACAAAGTATAACCCGAGTTTGAGCAGCACTTAAACATCCATCGGATAGTTTCAATCGATCGGACATTGAATCGTACCAGTGACTAGAGTTATTACCCTAATAACGGGCAGAGTTTCGGGATTTAGAAGGTATAATCCCGAGCTACTATTTATTATAATAAAAGCTGAAGGAAAGGAAAGAGTTGAGCAGTTTGAAATGTAGCAGTGATCGAGTCAATACCCGATATCCGCGGCAACGTTTCCCTACGCGAAATTGTGATTTTAAGCAGTAAACTTCGTTTTTGAAAGAAACTTTCGAGCACCGATGAACTGCTCATGGCCTAGCCTTTTATACCTGATTTTTGAGTCTTACGCGGCCCGCGTAAAACTTAAGAAGATTTTACGCGGCCAGCGAGGGTTAGAAAGGCGGCTGAGTCATCGACACGTGGCGGCACCAGGTTTTCGCTCATCGTTGAGCTGTCGCGGCCCGCGTGAACTTGGAGAATCCTCTACGCGGCCCGCGTGAAGCCTTTATGCTTATCTGGAATAAATTTTAAGTTGATGCGGCCCGCGTAAGCCTATGCTTACTTTTACGCGGCCCGCGTGAAACCCAGAAATCTTGTTTTCTTGGTTTTTTATGCACATTAGGGTTTCAGGGGTCCGGGTTTTCACTTACGGAGCGTTTTAGGATATTTTTAGGTAAGTCGTTACAATGGTCGAGCGCGGTGTGTCTAAGAGACATGGTGAAGGCCGGTGATCGTGGTCAGGTGCGGCTTCAAAAAGAAATGAGATCCGTAGATCAAAGAAAGAGATCTGAGATAGGCTGAGATCGGTGGCGGCGGACTGTGGACCGGTGAACGAAAGAAAGAAAAGAAACAAATAGACATCTGGCGACCGTGGTCGTGCAGCCGTGTGTCGAACCAAACACCGATGACCATAGTCAGGCGAGGCCTTCGAAAAGAAGTGAGATCCGTAGACCTAAGAAAGATAGAGGGTGAAGGCCGGTGATCATGGTCAAGAGGCAACAAGTGAGAGAATATAGATCCGTAGATCTAAGTGATCAAACTGTGGTCTAAGATTTATGGCAACGGTGACAATGAACGGCACGGTTGCGGACCATAGTCCTGCATGTGATGCGGCAACACGGCTGGCGGCTAGTGGACCGTAGTCCTGCTAGAAAGAGCGGCTCAACTAAACGGCGGCGCCAGAGGACCGTAGTCCTACAAAAGAACGGCGTGGCGTAGCGGCTCAAAAATAACCGGCGGCAGCGGCATGGGACTATAGTCCTATATGGGGCTCGTGAAAGTCATATGTGATGTCAATAACATGTCACCAAAAGAAAAAACTATCGTGCTTTTGTTTTATTTTGAATGGCAACTACTTTGTGTCTTTAAAAAGAAAACAACGGGATGACCGAGACTGCACAGCAGAGCAAGCACGCTCAATTTTCAGATCAGTTTGGCGGACATGGGATACTGTTTGAAACCGTAACCGAGACTTTATTTAGAACGTGAAATAAGAAAAAAAGAATGATAGGAAACGAACGGGGGCGGACAGGGCGGCGGCAGTGGCGGCACGCCGCCCTGTCTAGGGTTTTTCTCAAGTGGTGACGGCTAGGGTATTATTATTTTTGTGTAGCGCGGCGGAAACGGTATAGAGCGCGGGCTCTATACCATGTAAGAATATGAAAGACTTGATTCATATTATTGATATGTTTGATTACAATATATAAAGATCACAAAGAACCCTAGAAACCTAATCGAGCCCTTAGACTTACACTAATAAACCCTAGTCTATGAATGCAATCCAATAATCACCACCATCTTGAGTTTCGTTGTGTCAAAAAAGACTAACAAATCGATGAGTTTTTTATGTGGAAAAGTGAAGCATTTTGTACAACAAAACCAAATCTTATTTATAAGATACAACTACTAGAAAAAAACACCAGATTCACAAGATTTGATCATCAAAATTTGTTTCCATATCAACTTTGGGTTGTAATTATTTTGTTTACTGTTTGCTTAAAGTAGTTATTGTGATTTGAATTGTAATGCCCATCAAAAGATTTCATACTTAGAGACTAAGACTAAGCGACGGGGACCGGTCTAGGGCCGGTAGGCTCCAACGCTGGGCCAGCACACCGCCCTTAGGGTCGTCCCCTTCTTCTCCGACAGCCCCTCGACACCCAACACGGGCCTTATTTTTCAAATATCATGCCGTACAACGACTACATTTAAAAAAATATTAATTTATTTTTCAAATATCATGCCGTTCAACGGCTATATTTAAAAAAATATATATTAATTACTTTATCTATAAATAAACACAACCCACCCCATTTTCAAACCATTCCAACCCAATCCCTCTCTCATTTTTATAAATTTCTTCATCTTTTATCAAAATTTAGCTATGGATCCATACAATCTAAATAACCCGAACCCAAACCCAAACGTTTTCTCAGTACCCGGCTACTATCCAACGATGGATCCGAATTGGTTGGCATCACAATTCTCTTTCTCGGGTTTTCAACAAAGCCCTAATGCTTTCGTTAACATGAACCATATGCAATCGATGCAACAAATGTTAATGACAACCGGTATCAACACGGATCCGGAAGAAGACCGTCACGTTTTGCGTCAAATGAACGAAAACATCGCTAAAAAATGGAATTCTTAAGATTTTCAAATTTTAGCAATCTAGTATTTTTTTTAAATTAAGGTTTTTTTAAGTTATGTAATGATTTTTTTATAAGGAGTTAACTGCCATTTTCGTCTGTATGGTTTGTTCAATTTTGCCATTTCAGGCCAATTTTAAAATATGCATCAGTTTCCTCCCTGACATATATACTGGAAACGTGCCACTTCAGTCCAAAAATTAAAACTCAGTTAAGTCAGACAGGTTAAATGAAGGGTATTATTGTCAATTCATAAAATAAGGTGAAAATAAAAAATTGAATTGACAATAATACACTTCATTTAACCTATCTAACTTAACTTGGTTTTAATTTTTGGACTGAAGTGACACATTTCCAATATGCCACGAAGGAAACTGGTGCATTTTTTAAAATTGGTCTGAAATAGCAAAAGTGAACAAACCACAGGGACGAAAATGACAATTAACTCTTTTATAAGTTATGTAACTTTTAAAAAAATGTTGAATTTTTGAAAAAAAAAAATTAAAAAAAGGGGGAGGCTCATCCTCCACACCCTTATCCATCCTTAAAGGGACATACTTCTTGGGTGTTGATATGACGGGTGATATGGAGGGTCATCCTCAAAGGATGGGACTACTCCATACCTCATAGTCTACTATTGAGTTTAAGGAGTCGTTGAATATGTGTTTAAACTTCTGATTGCAACAATTACATTTGGCGGACAGTACTACTATTCTTATAGTGATTTAGGTGTGAGATTAAATATATAAATGTAATATTTAATCTTGTAGCCTATATAATCATTTATATTATATTAGATCAAAATAAATTTAATAACCTATTAATAATTAGTTGGTAATTGTTGATGGACCATATTACCCTTATTAACTAATTGGGTTTCCTCTTGGGTGTATAAATAAGGGGCTTATTAGAGAGTTAAAGGGTTACACACATTACACAATCACAAACCCTCAATAACATCAAATTCGTCTCTCTCTCCCCATAACCGAAACCTCCCTAATTTCGGTTCATCACCATCATAACTTTACACCCTAAGGAGGAACCAGATCATCCTGACAATCATGTCTAACTCAATGGCTGCATCTCTGACTGGATTCTCTGCTGGCCTGTCTGCTGTAATAGGTATTATTCATGTTTTCCATTATGTTTAAACAGAACTGATCCAACATTAGGATGTATATTATAATGTTATGATTGTCACAATGCTTCTCTAATAAATATTAAATACCTAAAAGTGGGCTACTGTATTTGCAATGAAGCTATGGTCTGCATAAGTTTGGCGCTGAATTCGTTTTCAGTTTTCTTACTAAGGGTCTTACTTGTATAAATGGTTGCATAAGTCGCTAGGTGCACTAAAATTGGTCGATTGTGGAGTTGCTAGTACTCGGCATAGGCGGAGAGTACTAGTATACTAGGGGAGTACTCGGACATGTAAAATTATAAAGAAATTAGTTTTTGAGCTAAATATCATAATTTTATTAATATTTATAACAGAATATATGAATATAATACAAATAAAAAAATACATGTTCAAATAGTATAGTATTTTAAAATTGATATTGATTCCTTGAAAAATGATATTCTTTAATATGATAGACATAAAAATTATGTTTTATTTTTTTAAGTCAAATTCGGGCCGAGCTGACCAACTGGATCCGGTCTGACTGAGGTCGACCGCATCTTTCCTCCAAACGGCATGTTAATTGTTTGCTTCTGCTCTTCTGGCTGACAGGGTAGCCGATGATTAGCCTTTGTTGGCGGGGCTTGACTTGATCACTATCGAGTAACTAGGTGGAGTAGAAGAAAATCGTCTCGGCAACCTACATTGTAGCAATTACCCCGGTGAGTACTCAGCCTTCTAGATCTTGTTTTACAACATTGTCTATATATGCATATTGCCGATCCCAAATCCGAATAAAGGAGAAGGGTTTATAATAATGAAATTCGGGAAAGGCCCAGAACTTTTTTTTCACTTTAGTCCTCCAGATAACCGGACACCTTCCCACAAAATCTTTTATACAAAGTTCGATCCGCGCTAACAGGTGGTTTGCTATTAAATACTTGGTTTTGTTAACACTTAATTAATTTATCAGAATCAGATAATTTTTGCAAAACCAAAATAGCTTTACTTGAATGAGCTTCTGATGTATTAATTCTGGCCAAAGCTGATTTAATACTGATGTGCGTGAAGTGTGTTATATTTTTAGATATATATTTCAGCCCTTTTTTACACTTTTAGCCAAGTTTTAAATTTATAAAACACGATATTTACTAACACTAAACACACATATGGGCAAGTGCACCCATCGTGGACGTAGTATAGTGTTGGTAAGATACCGAGGTCGTCCAAGGACACAAGAGCTTTTAATACCGGTTTATCCTCAACGTCTAATCAAATCAAAAAGTTAGAAAAATGTTTTAAACTAAGAAAAATAAAAACTAACTAAATGCTGAAAAATAAAATAAAATAAAAACAGATAGACAAGATGAATCACTTGGATCCGACACGTGTATTAGTATAACCTTTGATTATTTTCGCACTTTTGCACTTGTTTAAGAGATTATCTTAGTTATTGTAGTAGGCCCCTCTTTTGAAGGCGACGTTACCCTCAACCCAGTAGTTTGAGTCAGCAAGGATACAATCCTAAAGGGTCGGATTATTGAAAGATAATGAATTAAGTTATTAATGCAAATTATGGTAGGCCCCGCTTTTGGCGGTGACGTTACCCTCGGCTAAGTAGTCTGAGTCAGCAGGGATACAGTCCTAAATAGCCGGGTTATAGTATTAATAGTAGTTAGCTTATGAGGGGGTCAAAGAGTTTGGATCCCCGCCATCCAATACCTATGGGTATTGAAGGAGATCCTACTAAATTTGACCCAGGTCCCAAGCAGGACCTCTAAACGCTGAACAAGGGCAAGACCTTTACCAAACCGTTCCCTTAACCCCCGACCAGGTAGCCAACATACCTCCATATAGACCGTGGAGATATGAATGGTGAAAATCTTTTATTTTATATAGACAGTAAAATAATGCCAAGACACCACGGACAAACGATAAGGAAAGATCACCTTCAACATAAGTAACTAGTTATTAAAGTCATTAATACAAAACCAAATAAAAAGTGCAAAAGATTAAAAATAAAAAGTATTATACTAAACACTTGTCTTCACCAAGTGATGTAAGAGACTTAGGCAAACATGGCCTTGATTGTCAAGAACTCTTACGATCAATCTTGGATCCCGAGACGACTCACACACTCTATGATGGACAATGGATGATGGTGGTGGATGATGGTGTTATGGTGGTGGTGGGTGGTGGATGAGGTGTGAGAGAGGTGGTGTGCCAAGGGATGAAGGAGAATGAAACCAAGCTCCTCTATTTATAGGCTGAACAGAAGGCTGGACACGGCCCCGTGTCCGCTGGACACGGCCCCGTGCCCGCCTGACACTCTCTCTCTTCATTAATTGTAATTGCGAATTACAATTAATGCGCCTGCTGTACTTTCAACACGCCCCCGTGCCCGCTGGGCACGGCCCCGTGGTGAGCAATGGAAGCTTCTACTGGTTTGTCTTTTCTGCTGCTTCCTGGGCACGCCCCCGTGTTCGCTGGACACGGGGCGTGTTCAGACTCTGTTTTCTTCTCTTTGTCTTGGGAGGTGCCGTTGAGGGTCCGGGCAGTCCACTTTTGTTCCATTTCTTGTATTTATGATAGAATTAGTGGTCTTTTTGCTTCTTTTGTGATTTTGAGCTCATTTCATCCTGAAAATACAAAAGGAAGACAAAAACACTCTTTTTCCAACATTAGTACTTAAAAAGGGTTAGTTTTATGCCTTAATTGATGTGTTTTATATGTTGCATTTTACACACATCAAATACCCCCACACTTGAACTTTTGCTTGTCCTCAAGCAAAACTCTTTTAATGTGGCTTACACTCCCAAATGGAATAGGTAGAAGAGAAGTTTTTTTTTTTTTTTTTTTTTTTTTTTTTTTTTTTTTTTTAGCTTGTCCTAGAGTGTCGGGAATCCAAGGTTTGTATAGGTTTTATTTTTTTATTTATTTACAATCCTATTCGTCATGATTTATTTTGAACTTTTCATAAGATAAACTACTTATTTGGGCATAACATGCCTTATTAAAATTCCATTTATATACAAGTTCACATACCTCACGGGAGATCACTCAATCACTCGGCCGAAGGTGTATATTTAAGTGAATCGCTCGAGAGCGGCACGGACTTACGTTTTCCATAGGCTTGCCAAGCGATCAATCCTCCTCCTTTTTAACTTTTTACCTTTGTAAATATCAAGAGGTCTTTTAGGGTGAAGGCTTGGGTTTAAAGGTGGGTGGTTGGTTAGTGGTTAGTAAAAAGGGCGAAAATCGTAACAAGTGTCGGTTCTCGTAAAATACCTTAGTGACATTTATTTTTGAAGTATTTCTCCAAACAAGCTTTTGTAGCTTTTGTTTGTTTTTGACTTCATTATTCATCATCTTTTTTTTTTTTTCGTCACGTAGAGGGTATGTTTATGAAAAACCGAGCTTGTTACTAAAATAAAGGTGAAAAAATGAAAAGGTTTTTGGTGGGTAAAAAAAAAAATTTTTGTTTTTGGGGGTAATGAAATGAAAGGTTTAGGCTCAAAGGGGTTTTCTAGGGGGATTTTTGGGTAGGTAAAAAAAATGAAAAATAATGGTTTTGAAAGAAAAATAGTTAGTCCTAATGCCTCCATCATTTACTTACTTGGGTTTAAGTTGGTAAGGACCGGGAATGTATCGTCGTGGCAAGTTCTGGATTTGTAAAGACCGAGCGGCTATTCACACAAGAAACGAAAAATGAGCATTTAATATAAATATGTGTATTTTTATGCTCAATAAAGGCTCAAAACTCACTTTTGTGGGAATGGGTTTTTAACGTGACCAAGTATATATAATCGAATTTTTAACTAGACTTGTTATACCGTTTCATAATTTTCTTATGTTAGTTTCTTTTTATCACGACGCTATTGGTTGTAAATTTGTAAAAATATAACCCTTTTTATAACTTGTTATTCCCAACTTAAACTAAGACAAGTAAATAAATAAATAAAAAAAATGAAAAATGTTTTTGAAAAAATTTGGGGTGTTTAGCGGTTCCAATAGAGTTTTGTGTAAGGCTTGTTTTAGGACTTTGCAAAATTTCAAGGTTTTAGCATTCCCCCCCACACTTAAATTACACATTGTCCTCAATGTGTCCAAAAATAAAGTTTTTGGTTGATTAGAATGTGAAAAAGTGTGTTTAAAAACAAAGATTTGTGTTACTGGCACTCTGGACACGGCCCCGTGGTGAACTGCCAGTAACGAAAAACTTACAGAGAGTGGACACGGGGGCGTGTTGGGTGAACACGGCCACGTGTCAGGCAAAAATCTGCAGGTCAGTAGCCAAACAGCATAACTGGGAGGTGGACACGGGGGCGTGTTGGCTGGACACGTCCCCGTGTGGACAGTCTGTTAGCCAGAAAAATGGGGTTTTCTCCCGGTTTCTTCATCCTAGGGCTGCGAGTGCTAATGTTTAGCACTCTAACCCTTGCATTGCACCTGTTCAATCATTCCATACCATCCATCCAAGCACAAACCATCCTAATCTTACCATAGTCAAATATTATCCAACATAAAGTAAAAACAAAATAAAGATAAAAAGAAAAGAGTTAAGGAAAGTAAATTGTCTTGAAAAATGGCACGCAGGCCATGAATTGTTCGATGGATAAGAAGGGTAATCAAACCTGTGGGCTCATCACCAGCTAGCCCCTTGCTCCTCCCAGCCTCCTACTCCATGTCTTCATCACTATCTCTACCTCCGCCCCCTTGCCCCGCCATGTACTCCCGGATGCTACCGATATCATCTTGTATATCGTTGACGCTGCGTTCGATAGCTCCAACCCGGAGGTGTGTGTTGTTGGCGAGGTTGTAGGTGTTCCTGGTGCACATGAGGTTTTCCTGCAAAAGATCATGTAAACTTTGGAAATTAGGAAAACCGCCTCCTTGAGAGGAGGATTGACCCTGATCGCCTTGGGGAGGGTATTGATAATGTGGAGGTGGTGCATGAAGAACTAGAGCCTCTTGCGGGTTCCATGCGTAGCCTTGTGTCCTCTGAAAGCTCACCGTCCCGTCCTCCGCTTCATAGAGCAAGTTCATGGCCCGGCAGATATGGTAATCAACCCGTCCCGACCATGGACTCCTTTCGAAGGACTTCGGGATGTTCGTGAAGTGCTTGAAAAGACGGTACACCCATCCCCCGAAGAAGATTGGTGTAGGAGCAGAGGCAAGGCGGTTCAAGTGCATGTTCCGCAGTAGGAGGTAAGGGACATCAAGAGGCTTCCGGTTGTGGATGCAGTGAAGGACAACCAAATCTTTTAACCCAACAACGCCACTACTGTCATGGCGTTGGTTCAGCGAGTACGTGAGGAGCCTGTGGATGTAGCGGTATAACGGGTCCCTCAGTTTGGTACTTTTGGTGCTGCTTGGGTTGTAGATTCCTTCACCTATTTGAGCCCATGCGGCTTGACGTTCGGTTGCATCCAAGTCTCGCAATCCCCCGGTATTCTCTTCATTCCCCGCTTCTTCATCTTTGTACAACCCAATGATTGATCCGAACTGCGCCATGGAGGTTCTATAGGTCGTACCTCCACATCGAAATTCGATCGCCTCGTGATCAAACGGTTCGCATCTCGAGTTGAAGACGAATGTGCTATAGAACTCCATTGTGCATTGATGGACCGACCGAAGTCGGGCAGTCAATGCGACGTGCAGTGGACCCGTCACTATGTTGTTGAAGCGGTCCAGTTGGTTTACCATTGTCAGCAGATCAGTACATGCCCTCCTTGGATACTCTTCGGGCCTTGTTTGTAGGACCTCGTAGCGAGCCCTGGCGTCAAGTTCGCTGGCATTAAACCGTGTGAATTTAGACATCTGAAAAGAATACAGCAAAAGTTAGTGCGGAACATGGAAATTCAGGTTGAAAACTGCAAACAGTGGGCTGGACACGGCCCCGTGTTCAGCGGACACGGCCCCGTGTCCAGGCGTCTGTAACACCTAATTTTCATTTTTTCGTCCCGGTTTCGAAAACCTGAAAATTTTTAGCCTAGTAGCAGCGGTTTCCCCCGAAAATGAAACCCTAATTGTCATTTTTCCAAAATCAAACCATTTACCCTTTCAATTTTGTGTTTTTCGGTTCAAGAACAAGGGTTTGTGTTTTTAGTTGGAAATCGGACAAATCTATCAACAATATATGTCTATTTACTTCCTACTACTCTACTCTAAACTACTACTAACAATTTTCATCAAAAATTTCGAGTTCGATCCGGATGAACATGAAGAACCCTAGATTTCCCCCAAATTTTTGATGTTTTAACTACATGCAAGTAACTAATCTAACTACTAAGAAGGATAGAATCATACCTTGACGTTGTTAGGTTCGGTGGTGACGTTCGAAATCTGCAGAAAATCGCCTCTAACCAGAGAGTTTTCGGCGAAACGGGGCGTGTGGAATGGTGTAACTGATAGAAAAAGAGGGTTTTATCCCGACAGTCGCCTCGACACGGCCCCGTGCCCAGCGGACACGGCCCCGTGCCGGGTGAAGTTTTTGAAATTTTTTTTTTTTTTTTACGTGTTCGTGTGCATGCCCCTTATTTCCGAAAAATGGTTAGATGATTTTACCGGTTTTGAACGTATACTTACCTGTAACATGTCGGGTATGAGTTTATTCGTTGACCGTTTGAAGTGCGATTTCCTCTTCCTCATCCTCAATGGATCCTCTGTAGAGTTTCAGCCGTTGGCCATTGACTTTAAATGGTGTTCCATTTCGAGTTTTAATCTCTACTGCACCGTGAGGAAAAACATGGGTGACTGAAAAAGGTCCCGACCACCTAGACTTCAACTTACCAGGAAACAATCGAAGTCGCGAATTAAACAATAGAACTTGGTCTCCAACCCGAAATTCATTAGATCTAATATATTTATCATGCAAATTTTTCATTCTTTCTTTATAAATTTCGGAGTTAGAATATGCATAATTCCTAAGTTCTTCTAATTCATTTATTTGACAAAATCGATTTTTACCGGCAACTTCTAAGTCTAAGTTTACGTTTTTTATTGCCCAGTAGGCTTTGTGAGCGATTTCTACTGGCAAGTGACAACTTTTTCCATAGACGAGTTTATATGGGGTTGTGCCTATAGTGGTTTTATAAGCGGTTCGAAAAGCCCATAAAGCGTCGTCTAGTTTGTCGGCCCATTCTTTTTTATTTATTCCTACGGTTTTCTCAAGTATTCGTTTTAAACCTCGATTAGTCACTTCGGCTTGCCCATTTGTTTGAGGATGATATGCTGTTGAGACCCGGTGATAGACCCCATACCTTGTTAATATTTTTTCGAGTTGACAATGACGGAGTATTCTTCGTGCTTCATTACCATGGACACACCTTCGGATGAGTTGGTCGGCACACATTTTGAAAAGATAGGGGTCTTCCCAAAAGTAATGCTTTACATCAGCAAAGAATTTTTTTCTTTGATGATGTGGCCATCCTTTGGTGACTATACCGCTGGCTAAGAAATTAGCGTAGTCGGCATACCATGGTTCTTGTCTGCTTTCCATCATTTCTAGGGACTCCGTGGGAAATTTTTCGTTGATTTGCTCGTCCCTGGTTGTCTCCAAAGCTGGGTCTTCTAAGCGTGAGAGATGATCTGCAGCAGTGTTTTCTGCTCCTCTTTTGTCCTTGATTTCAATGTCGAATTCTTGGAGGAGTAGAATCCACCTTATCAAACGGGGTTTTGCGTCTTGCTTCTTGAAGAGGTACCTGATGGTTGCATGGTCTGTATAAACTATTGTTTTAGAAAGAACAAGATAAGAACGAAATTTATCAAAAGCAAATACCACCGCTAGTAACTCTTTTTCCGTAGTTGTATAATTTTCTTGTGCATCATTTAGAGTTTTACTAGCATAATAAATTGGGTGGAAATGTTTTTCTTTTCTCTTTCCCAAGACTGCTCCAACAGCAAAGTCGCTTGCATCGCACATGATTTCGAAAGGAAATTTCCAATCTGGCGCTATCATGATAGGTGCATTGACTAGCATTTCCTTGAGGGTTAGAAATGCTTGATTGCATTCCTTGTCAAAGATGAAGGGTGCATCTTTTTCAAGCAATTTTGTTAGAGGTCTTGAAATTTTCGAAAAGTCCTTGATAAACCTTCTATAGAATCCGGCATGCCCTAGGAAACTTCTGATGGCTCGCACGGAGGATGGAGGGGGTAATCGAGAAATAGTCTCTATTTTTGCTCGATCAACTTCCATTCCTTCGCTTGAGATTTTATGCCCGAGTACTATTCCCTCTGTTACCATGAAATGGCATTTTTCCCAGTTAAGGGCGAGGTTAGTTTCCTCACATCGGGATAGCATTCGTTCAAGATTATCGAGGCATTGATCATATGAGTCTCCAAAGATGGAAAAGTCATCCATGAAGACCTCCATGGTTTTTTCAATCATATCATGGAAAATGGCGACCATACAACGTTGGAACGTTGCAGGCGCATTACATAGACCGAATGGCATGCGTCGATATGCAAAAGTTCCGTAGGGGCATGTGAAAGTTGTTTTCTCTTGGTCTTCTGGTGCTATTGGTATTTGGAAGTAACCTGAAAAACCATCTAAGAAACAATAAAATTTGTGACCGGATAATCTTTCTAACATTTGATCAATGAAGGGTAAAGGAAAGTGGTCCTTCCTTGTTGCTTCATTTAATCTCCTATAATCTATACAGACTCTCCATCCTGTGACGGTTCTCGTGGGTATTAATTCATTTTTCTCGTTAGTTATTACCGTCATACCTCCTTTCTTTGGGACTACTTGGACGGGACTTACCCACGGGCTATCGGAGATAGGGTAGATTAGTCCGGCGTCTAGTAGTTTGATGACTTCATTTTTAACCACTTCTTGAACATTGGGGTTCACTCTTCGTTGTGGTTGAATCACCGTTTTGTAGTCATCATTCATTAAAATTTTGTGCGTGCACATGGAAGGACTTATTCCTTTAATATCTACAAGCTTCCAAGCGATCGCATTTTTGTGTTTTTTAAGTAGGTTAACTAATTTTTCTTTTTCTATGCTAGTTAATTTAGATGAAATAATTACAGGTAAACTACCATTTTTGCCTAGAAAAGCATATTCCAAACCTTTAGGGAGTTCTTTGAGCTCAATGGGTGGGTCTTTAGGAGACACCTTATTTTGTGGCTCGTCTAGATCAAGAACTTTAAAAGTTTGTTCTATGGCTACCTCTTCATCGACAAAGTGGTCTTCTTCGTCAGTTGTATCGGGTGGCTCAGCTTCATCTTCAATTAGGGGGTCATTATTGCCAAAAGGATATTTCATTGAGCGCTCAAGATCTATGCTCCTTTTGAATGCCCCTAATTGAAGAGGTAGATTGTTGAATTTCCGGTTTTTCAAAGCTTTGTGAGTTTGTACAAAAGGTTTTCCCAAGACTAGGGGGCATCATCTAAAATGACGAAGTCGGTTGGGATTACCATTTGATTCATTTGAACCAAAACATCTTCAACTACACCGATTGATTTCATTACTTTTCGGTCGGATAGAAAAATGGGTATTTGAAGTGGAGTAAAATCACTAATACTTAACTTTTCAAAAATGTAGTTAGGCATTATGTTAACACAAAGATCTTTATCAATAGTGATATTACTAATAAACGAATTTTGAAAGAAACATGGAACCGGTGTGATGTTAATTTCAAAAGGATCTTCTTTTATTAGCGAGGTTTGATCATTAGTTAACTTAACACTTACTAAGTCATTGATTTTAGCATTAGTGTTTAACTCTTTTAAAAACTTGGCATGAGGGGTTATTAAACAATGATTTTCGAAAGTAGGTGACAAGAGAATAATTTCCTCAAAATTAGACTCTTCTTGAATTTTAACATTATTGGACTCACCATTTTCGTTGTTTAACTCATGTGTCTGTTTTTCACCTTCTTGTTCTTCCATTTTTACACTTTCAACTATCTCTACGTTATTATCATTTTTTAACTCTTCTCTTGCGCGGGATTCCTCTTCCCTTGCGCGAGATTCTTTTATGCAACGTTCGATAGTTTTAAGTTATTCTATTATCCGATTAGTTACTTCGGTGAGATTGAAAGAATTCGGATCCTCAAAGCTTGAATCCGGTTGTTCGATCCTTGGTTCCTCATAGTACTCATATGAAGTAGATGGTTCACACCATTGTTCTTCATTGTAAGTGTATGATGGATAAGGGTCGAAACTTTGTTCTTCATAGTACTCATATGAGGTGGGTTGTTCACGCCATGGTTCCTCATAATAAGAGTATGAAGGTGGTGGCTCATATCTGGAGTCCTCAAAGTATGAGTATGAAGGCTCATACCTTGGTTCGTCAAAATATGAGTATGAGGGAGGAGATTCATACCTTGGGTCTTCATAGGATGTGTATGAAGTTGATGGCTCGTACCTGGGCTCCTCATAATGGTTGTATGAATTGGATGGTTGATATGAAGTACTATATTGAACCGAGCGTGCATTACGACAATTAGTGCAATAATTACCTCTATAATCATCCTCATCATAGGTGTAGTTGTAACCTCTTGAGTATTGATCCATAGGAATCACTCAACAGATCACAACTGAGTCTCGGGACCAGAAAACAAAAATAAGACGGAAACAGAAGCTGGACACGGCCCCGTGTTTGGTGAACACGGCCCCGTGTTCAGGGACTGTATCTGGGCGTTTTAATTAAATTGACTGGTCACGTTGAGCACGGGGGCGTGTTCAGTGAACACGGCCCCGTGTTCAGACTCTGTATCTGGGTATCTACTCTAAAAATATGCAGCACGGGGGCGTGTTCAGTGAGCACGACCCCGTGTTCAGGCTACTGTAAATGCAAAACTAAACTAAAATGCAGAAAAATGCGCGCGTTTTAAAAAGGTTTTGAAAAATAGATTAGGCCGTCGATTTTAAGCTTTCTTAAAATCCTTGTGTCCCCGGCAACGGCGCCAAAAGCTTGATGTGCGTGAAGTGTGTTATATTTTTAGATATATATTTCAGCCCTTTTTTACACTTTTAGCCAAGTTTTAAATTTATAAAACACGATATTTACTAACACTAAACACACATATGGGCAAGTGCACCCATCGTGGACGTAGTATAGTGTTGGTAAGATACCGAGGTCGTCCAAGGACACAAGAGCTTTTAATACCGGTTTATCCTCAACGTCTAATCAAATCAAAAAGTTAGAAAAATGTTTTAAACTAAGAAAAATAAAAACTAACTAAATGCTGAAAAATAAAATAAAATAAAAACAGATAGACAAGATGAATCACTTGGATCCGACACGTGTATTAGTATAACCTTTGATTATTTTCGCACTTTTGCACTTGTTTAAGAGATTATCTTAGTTATTGTAGTAGGCCCCTCTTTTGAAGGCGACGTTACCCTCAACCCAGTAGTTTGAGTCAGCAAGGATACAATCCTAAAGGGTCGGATTATTGAAAGATAATGAATTAAGTTATTAATGCAAATTATGGTAGGCCCCGCTTTTGGCGGTGACGTTACCCTCGGCTAAGTAGTCTGAGCCAGCAGGGATACAGTCCTAAATAGCCGGGTTATAGTATTAATAGTAGTTAGCTTATGAGGGGGTCAAAGAGTTTGGATCCCCGCCATCCAATACCTATGGGTATTGAAGGAGATCCTACTAAATTTGACCCAGGTCCCAAGCAGGACCTCTAAACGCTGAACAAGGGCAAGACCTTTACCAAACCGTTCCCTTAACCCCCGACCAGGTAGCTAACATACCTCCATATAGACCGTGGAGATATGAATGGTGAAAATCTTTTATTTTATATAGACAGTAAAATAATGCCAAGACACCACGGACAAACGATAAGGAAAGATCACCTTCAACATAAGTAACTAGTTATTAAAGTCATTAATACAAAACCAAATAAAAAGTGCAAAAGATTAAAAATAAAAAGTATTATACTAAACACTTGTCTTCACCAAGTGATGTAAGAGACTTAGGCAAACATGGCCTTGATTGTCAAGAACTCTTACGATCAATCTTGGATCCCGAGACGACTCACACACTCTATGATGGACAATGGATGATGGTGGTGGATGATGGTGTTATGGTGGTGGTGGGTGGTGGATGAGGTGTGAGAGAGTTGGTGTGCCAAGGGATGAAGGAGAATGAAACCAAGCTCCTCTATTTATAGGCTGAACAGAAGGCTGGACACGGCCCCGTGCCCGCCTGACACTCTCTCTCTTCATTAATTGTAATTGCGAATTACAATTAATGCGCCTGCTGTACTTTCAACACGCCCCCGTGCCCGCTGGGCACGGCCCCGTGGTGAGCAATGGAAGCTTCTACTGGTTTGTCTTTTCTGCTGCTTCCTGGGCACGCCCCCGTGTTCGCTGGACACGGGGCGTGTTCAGACTCTGTTTTCTTCTCTTTGTCTTGGGAGGTGCCGTTGAGGGTCCGGGTAGTCCACTTTTGTTCCTTTTCTTGTATTTATGATAGAATTAGTGGTCTTTTTGCTTCTTTTGTGATTTTAAGCTCATTTCATCCTGAAAATACAAAAGGAAGACAAAAACACTCTTTTTCCAACATTAGTACTTAAAAAGGGTTAGTTTTATGCCTTAATTGATGTGTTTTATATGTTGCATTTTACACACATCAAATACATCTATTTATTGTTCAAGTATCATGAAAGCTATGTTAAGTATGCATTACAAACGTGAAATGTCTTAATTCTGGCCAAAGCTGATTTAATTCATTTATGTTTAGCATGCTTGACAAAGTGCATAATTAAAGTGATTATCTCATTTCTGGCCAAAGCTGATTTGTCACGATTACTTTGCACACATACTTAAATGATTACACTTCTGGCCAAAGCTGATTTGTCTTCGTTTAAGTAGAATTTTTACTAAGTCTATTATTTTGATGTTAGTAATAGACATTATCACAGCATCATAATTAAAATGGTCATTATTTATGCCTGCCTTAGTGTAACAAGCCCATTAGATCACATTATGACTTCTTCGATTGTATCATAACTTGCTCATCTTATTTCCACTATCAGCACCCAATTGCGGGATTCCACCTTTGACTAGTGATAACTTTGCTGAATGGAAGGATGCCCTCATGCTTACTCTAGGATTGCTAGACTTTGATTATGCTTTAAGAGAGAATAAGCCAGCGGACCTTACCGCTACAAGTACTGCTGCTGAGCAGATAGTCCATGATAAATGGACTAGGTGTAACCGCATGTCTCTCATGTTCATGAAGCAGTCCATTCATAACTCAATCAGAGGGGCCATTCCTGATTCTAAAGATGCTAAAACCTATTTGGCTTCTGTGGAGAATCAATTCAAGGGAACATCAAAGGCACACGCAAGCACTCTTATCCTCAAGCTGGTGACAACTAAATATGATGGGAGGAGCGGCATTCGCGAACACATCATGATGATGCATGACATGGCCAATAAGCTGAAGGGCCTAGAGATGGAAATCAGTGATGGTTTTCTTGTCCACTTCATCATCACTTCGCTTCCTTCGTCCTATGAAGCATTCAAGATCAATTACAACACTCAGAAGGACAAATGGACGATGAGTGAGCTGATCGCTATGTGCGTGCAGGAGGAAGAGCGTATGAAGATGGATCGCACTACTGATGTTGCTAACTTCACCACCTCCAGCTCAAAGAAGAGGAAGAACTCTTATCCAAGAAAGGATGCTTCTAAGGTTCAAAAGCCAAATCCAAATCCTAATACAAGTGCACCTTCTAGCTCTAAGAACTCCTTAGGCAAACCCTATTGCAAGTTCTGTAAGAAAACAGGACATAAGCAAAAGGAATGCCCTGACTTTAAGGAGTGGCTGGCTAAGAAAGGTAACGATTTTTTCATGATACTTGAGTCCTTTAATTTAAACGTTCCTGCTAATTCTTGGTGGTTTGATTCTGGTTCTATGGTTCATGTTACCAATTCACTTCAGGGATTCCTTACAATCCGGAAGCTGGGAAGAAACCAAAGAACACTTAAAGTTGGGGATGATCGGGAATTAGAAGCGAAGGCCATAGGAACATTACAATTATTTTTGAAAAATGGTTTATGTATTAAACTTTATGATACCTTATATGTTCCTGAGGTAACTCGGAACCTTGTATCAGGACCAAAGTTAGACATGGACGGTTTTGTCGTTTCTCATGGTCATCGCAAACTCTCTATTCTCTATGATTCCGTTGTTTATGGTACTGGCATTCTGGATGGTGGTCTCTATAGATTAGAACTAGATGATAATTTTTCCAAATCTTTGTTGTCATATTATATTAATGAATCACTCACAAAGATGGAAAAGAAACAAATTCGAGACTTAGAGACTTCATCTATGTTGTGGCATCAACCTTTAGGCCACATCTCAAGAGAACGATTAAATCGTCTCGTAAAGCATGAAGTCTTACCTCCTCTCGATTTCACTGATTTTGGAACATGTGTCAAATGTCTTAAAGGCAAAATGACATCAGCGAATAAGAAAGGTGCCACTAGGAGCTCTAATTTATTAGAACTCATTCACACTGACATTAGTGGTCCCTATCAAATCGCTGGCATCACAGGACATACTTCATTTATCACTTTCATTGATGATTATTCTCGTTACATGTACTTGTATCTTATAAAGGAAAAGTCTGAATCTCTTACAACTTTTAAAGATTATAAAGCTGAAGTTGAAAAGCAATTAGATCGTCAAATTAAAGTTGTGAGATCAGACAGAGGCGATGAATAGTATGGAAGACATACTGATGTGGGTCAAGCTCCTGGTCCATTTTATGAGTTTTGTAAGGGCCAGGGGATTGTGAACCAATACACCATGCCTGGTACACCTCAGCAGAATGGTGTCGCTGAACGAAGAAATCGTACCCTTATGAACATGGTGCGCAGTATGTTAGCCAACACTAATTTACCATTATTCCTCTGGACTGAAGCGTTAAAAGCAGCTGTTCATATACTCAATAGAGTTCCTTCTAAGTCTGTCCCTAAAACTCCTTATGAACTTTGGACAGGAAGGAAACCGAGTCTTAAATATATGAAAGTATGGGGCTGCATTGCTGAAGCAAAACTCTATAATCCTTTCCTAAGGAAACTTGACCCTAAAACAGTTACCTGTTTCTTTATTGGGTATCCTGATCATTCAAAGGGTTATCGTTTCTATTGTCCTTCCCATGTCACTCGTATTGTTGAAACCAAGCGTGCTGCGTTCCTGGAGGATTTCAAGGTCAGTGGGAGCAGTACTAACCCTTACGAAGAATTGCAAGAAGTACAAGACGCGGGGGGGAGAGACTCGTCGCTTACCATTACTCCGTTTACTCCTCTTGTACCCCATGCAACTGCACCTGAAGCCACTGCACAAACTCCATCTCCACAACCAGAACACATCATACCTCATAACGAAGGCACATCAAACGCTCAAAACTAAGACAACGCTGGACTCACAAATCAGCTCAGGAGGTCATCTAGGCAGAAACGGCCTACTAATTGGGATGATTATGTTATCTACCTGACTGAAATGGATGCTGGAAAGCTCAATAATCCTATCTCTTATAATGAAGCCATTAGCAGTGATCAGTCTTCTGAATGGAACAAAGCAATGATTGATGAGCTTGAATCCATGAAGAAAAATGACGTTTGGGATTTGGTAGAATTACCCAACGGTGTCAAACATGTAGGTTGTAAATGGGTGTTCAAAACAAAACTGGATCCGAATGGGAACGTTGAACGCTATAAAGCGAGACTGGTTGCAAAGGGCTACACTCAGAAAGAGGGAATTGATTATTAAGATACGTTTTCACCTGTCTCTCGTAAAGATTCATTAAGGATCGTTATGGCCCTAGTAGCTCATTTTGATTTAGAGCTACATCAGATGGACGTCAAAACTGCTTTCCTTAACAGAGACTTAGACGAAGATGTTTACATGAAACAACCTGAAGGCTTTAAACCTGAAGGTCAGGAGCATCTAGTCTGTAAGTTGAAGAAATCCATTTATGGGTTAAAACAAGCATCACGTCAATGGTACCTCAAGTTTGATGAAGTCATGAAGAGGCAAGGTTTTATGAAGAATCAAGTGGATCAATGCACTTACCTCAAGATGAGTGGGAGTAACTTTACTATACTTGTCCTTTATGTAGATGATATTCTATTGGCAAGCAATAGTTTAGACATGTTGCATGAGTCGAAGCGGTTACTCTCGCATAACTTCAACATGAAGGATCTCGGAGATGCTTCTTACGTCATTGGCATCGAAATTCACCGAGATAGACACAAAGGGATCTTAGGATTGTCTCAAAAGACTTACATAGATCGTGTCCTTACACGTTACAACATGCAATAGTGCAAACCCTCCGTCGCTCCAGTAGTTAAGGGAGATGTTTTCGGTTCATTCCAGTGTCCGACAACAGAGGTTGAAAAGAAGCAAATGAGCCAGATACCTTACGCGTCAGTAGTCGGGAGCCTGATGTATGCTCAAGTCTGTACTCGCCCAGATATCGCTTATATTGCTGGAATGCTAGGCCGTTATCAGACTAATCCTGGCCTAGATCACTGGAAAGCAGCTAAGAAGGTCCTCAGATATCTGCAAGGGACGAAAGACTATAAACTGACTTATAGAAGAAGTGATCACTTAGAAGTGGTAGGTTATTCTGATTCTGACTTTGCCAAGTGCAAAGATGACAAGAAATCCACTTCGGGCTACATCTTTATGTTAGCAGGCAGACCTATCTCATGGAAGAGTCATAAACAACAGTTAACTACAACTTCCACAATGATGGCAGAATACATTGCTGTTTACAACGCAACCTGTCATGGAATGTTGCTTAGAAATCTGATCACTGGACTCAAAATCGTTAATTCCATTTCTAGACCATTGAAGCTTTACTGTGATAACTCAGCTGCCGTTAGTTTCTCGAACAGTAACAGTTCGACTGGAGCTGGTTTATATCTCGATACAAAATACTTGTTCGTACGTGAACGAGTTGAGGAAAATAATCTTTGTATTGAGTACATTAGTACTAAAGATATGCTAGCGGATCCGATGACTAAAGGTCTCCCACCTAAAGTTTTCGAAGAACATGTATCGAATATGGGACTTACTAAAGACCTTATTTAATGGCATATTGTACTAGCTTATGTTTTAATTAATAAAATTTCCTCGGTTTGATTTTGTATGTCTCTAACATATGTTCTGCCGGTGTAATGACATATAGACAAATATAAATACAAATCAGACGCTAAAGGGCTTATGCGTATTTTGATCATAACTATTAGGTTTTAAATTGAGGCTATAGTATGACTAATGGGGGTCCTGAGTCGAATGATGATTCAACGGCTGTATTTCTCTGCTATAGTTCTTGGTTTAAAGCTAAAATGAGTGTTAACTCCTGGCCAGGCTTACCTAATACTCATGATAAATGATTACTTGGCTAAGTGGGAGAATGTGAGATTAAATATATATAAATGTAATATTTAATCTTGTAGCCTATATAATCATTTATATTATATTAGATCAAAATAAATTTAATAACCTATTAATAATTAGTTGGTGATTGTTGATGGACCATATTACCCTTATTAACTAATTGGGTTTCCTCTTGGGTGTATAAATAAGGGGCTTATTAGAGAGTTAAAGGGTTACACACATTACACAATCACAAACCCTCAATAACATCAAATTCGTCTCTCTCTCCCCATAACCGAAACCTCCCTAATTTCGGTTCATCACCATCATAACTTTACACCCTAAGGAGAAACCAGATCATCCTGACAATCATGTCTAACTCAATGGCTGCATCTCTGACTGGATTCTCTGCTGGCCTGTCTGCTGTAACAGGTATTATTCATGTTTTCCATTATGTTT
The DNA here is from genome assembly GCF_002127325.2 of Helianthus annuus. Lineage (NCBI taxonomy): Eukaryota > Viridiplantae > Streptophyta > Magnoliopsida > Asterales > Asteraceae > Helianthus > Helianthus annuus. Next base: position 8,247,546 of record NC_035447.2, on the reverse strand, counting down.
AAACAGAACTGATCCAACATTAGGATGTATATTATAATGTTATGATTGTCACAATGCTTCTCTAATAAATATTAAATACCTAAAAGTGGGCTACTGTATTTGCAATGAAGCTATGGTCTGCATAGGTTTGGCGCTGAATTCGTTTTCAGTTTTCTTACTAAGGGTCTTACTTGTATAAATGGTTGCAGAAGTCGTTAGGCGCACTAAAATTGGTCGATTGTGGAGTTGCTAGTACTTGGCATAGGCGGAGAGTACTAGTGTACTAGGGGAGTACTCGGACATGTAAAATTATAAAGAAATTAGTTTTTGAGCTAAATATCATAATTTTATTAATATTTATAACAGAATATATGAATATAATATAAATAAAAAATACATGTTCAAATAGTACAGTATTTTAAAATTGATATTGATTCCTTGAAAAATGATATTTTTTAATATGATAGACATAAAAATTATGTTTTATTTTTTTAAGTCAAATTCGGCCCGAGCTGACCAACTGGATCCGGTCTGACTGAGGTCGACCGCATCTTTCCTCCAAACGGCATGTTATTTGTTTGCTTCTGCTCTTCTGGCTGACAGGGTAGCCGATGATTAGCCTTTGTTGGCGGGGCTTGACTTGATCACTATCGAGTAACTAGGTGGAGTTGAAGAAAATCGTCTCGGCAACCTACATTGTAGCCTTCTAGATCTTGTTTTACAACATTGCCTACATATGCATATTGCCGATCCCAAATCCGAATAAAGGAGAAGGGTTTATAATAATGAAATTCGGGAAAGGCCCAAAACTTTTTTTTCACTTTAGGCCTCCAAATAACCGGACACCTTCCCACAAAATCTTTTATACAAAGTGGTGGATGATTTAGATTTTGGACTCATGTAATAGGTACTCCTTGGGGTTCGTTCATATACAAGTTGATGACATTTTCCTGCTAACCCTTAAAAGGAGATTAATTAGTACATGATCAAAAGATCATTTGCATGTTTTTTACAATTCTAGTCCACTAGGTTATTTTTCATACCTTCAATCATTTGCATGTACATGATGAAAATTTATAGAGCATGTGGAGTAAAAAACGAGTAATCTTGAGATGTTAAACACATTGAAGCTGAAACCTATAACATTTCATTTGTTCAACATATACGTACATACATATGCAATTAGGAAGCACAGGATCACAAGAACCTATTTTCGTTTTTGCCTAGATTGTTCAGTGATTCTGACGACCCAACTAGGCTTTCCAAAATGAAGCATAAGCCACCCGATACCCGATCCAATTAACATCCCAAATCCATATCCCATAACAACAGACCTCCAAGAAAAACCATTAAAAGAAAGTATCATCTTCATCTTCATCTTCAACGTCAAGTGTCGGAGAGGGTGACACGTCATCATCTCCACACTTCTTTGTCAATGGGAATCCACATAATCCATTGTTCCCTTGAAATGAGCTAATTCCAAACGTATTGAACTGCCCACCTTTAGGAATGGCTCCTTTTAGCTGATTTTGTGAAAAGTTTACATCTACAAGAAATGTCAGACTTGTAAGCTGTTGAGGAATGTCCCCTACCAGCTTGTTAGAAGAAAGATCTAAATGTTGAAGCTGTACGAGGTTGCTCAAGTGTGTCGGTATACTACCGGAGAGACTGTTATGCGATAGATTGAGAAACAGAAGTGATCTGAGTTGTCCAATTGGGTCAGGTATTTCCCCTTCAAAATTGTTATCCGAAAGATCTATACTTGTGTAGATGACCAATATTCTCTGTAGTTCCAAACTCAATCCTTTCACCACTAGCACCACTGTGTAATCATACATGTAATTTTCGCCCATGTATAGATCTCCTGATGCAGCTTTCTCTACGGCCATCATTGCTTTAAAGTTCTTGAAGTAATTTGATGGTAGTAGACCAGAAAACTCGTTGCTAGATAGATCAAGAATTCGTAGCTTTTGAAACGGGGTTGTGGTGTTGGATGCGAGTAGTGTCCCATTGAGTTTATTACCCCTCAAGACAAGAACTTGCATCTCTGGAAGGATATCGATCCAGTGTGGAAATCCACCAGTTAGCATATTGTTTCCCAAGTTCAGAACTTCAAGATTCCTACAACTCACCAAAGTCCTAGGAATCGACCCTTGAAGTCGATTTCCGTTCAAGTTGAGAGACTTTAAATTGTTATTCTGCTTCAAAAATGTTGCAGGAATGTTTCCATGAAAGCGGTTCATTCGTAGATCCAAAACTTGGAGCTCGTGGCTAAGGTTACTCAGGCATTGCGGAATCCTGCCACTAAGCTGGTTATTCCCAAGACAAAGAATCGTTAAGGATCTCAACTTGCAAATGGATTTAGGGACGGGGCCCACTAGCAAGTTATCACTTAAAATCAGATAACTTAGATTTTTACATTTGCCTATTGTTTCAGGAAAATAACCCGATAGATTATTGTCATTAACCGTAAATTCCTCCAGCTGTTTTAGGTTACCAAGTGAATCTGGGATAGGACCACTTAGCTGATTGAGGTGCAAGAGCATTTCAACAACAGAGTTTAAATTTTTCACATCCTTAGGAATAGAACCGTTAAATTGGTTGTCATTAAGATAAAACAGCTCTAATCTACTTAGATTTCCAATAGAAACCGGGATTTGACCACTAAACTTGTTGTGACTGAAGGATAATTCAATCCAAGACTCCAATTTTCCGAGTTGTGGTGGGACAATGCCAGAAAGTAAGTTTTCATGAACATCCAGCATTTTTAACTTGGTCAGGTTTCCAAGTGAAACCGGGAGGGAACCCGTGAGCTGATTGTGGCCGAAATGTAACATAACCAGATTCTTCATGTTTCCTAATTCATCAGGAATTCGGCCCGAAAGTTTGTTCATATATAAATATAAACTTCTTAAAGAGCTGGAATTTCCTAACGTTGGTGGGATTGAACCTGTAAGATTGTTTAAAAAGAGGTACAATTTAGACAATTTAGTCAGATTTCCTAGACCAGATGGGATTTGTCCCGTTAGGAAGTTGAACGACATATGGACCTTCACGAGATTGTACAAGGTTTCTAGTTCTAGAGGTAGAGGACCTGATAACTTATTATCATCGACACGAAGATAACCCAAGTTGCTCAAATTTCCTAAAGAAACAGGAATATGACCTTTAAGAGTATTTTTTATTAGAACAATATTAAATATAAGCTAGATCTTATATAGGTTTATTAAGTTTATAGGTAACATTATATCATTATTATTGTTATTCTTTATAATATAAAGTTAGGGACGGTTATTAGTTTTTCTCCGGGATGTATATATATATTCGTATCATGTAATGTTACACTCACCAATTCAATCAAGAACCCTATCAATTACATTCTGTTAACCCTTACAAATTTCATCCAATATAGTGGTATCAGAGCCACCGATCCGTGATCATTATTCGACAGATTCGTTACAATATCATCATTTTTTCAGTTTAAGAAGATTATAGTTTCATCAGATCTGTAGACATGACGACGAATGGTGGAATTCAAACCCAAATTCCTAAACTATTGGGACAGAATTACTACCATTGGCATATACAGATGAAGGTTTTACTAGAATCACAAGACTTATGGCCAATTGTGGATGAAGGTTATACTGAAATTGCATCCAATGCACCGGAGAATGAACAGAATGCTTATAAAGAAAAGGTTAAAAAGGACAAGAAGGCGATGCATATTATGTTCCAGTCAGTGAACGAAATGGTATTCGAACGCATTGCAACATGCAAAACATCAAAAGATGCATGGGAAGTTTTGCACAAAGCATACAGAGGGGAGAACAGGGTTAAAACGGTAAGGCTTCAAACCCTAAGATGTGAATTCGATAATTTACGAATGAAAGAAAGTGAAAGTATAGAAGATTATGTTAACCGTACCACGATAATAGTCAATCAATTACGTATGAATGAAGAACGAATAGATGAACAACGTGTAATTGAGAAAATCTTAAGAAGTTTGACTAGGAAGTATGAATCGGTGGTCGTGGCAATTGAAGAATCGAAAGATCTAAATATGATTTCTACTGAGGAACTGTTAGGTATTCTTCAATCGCATGAATTAAGGTTAAAGCAGTATGATGATACATCCGTAGAACAAGCGTTTCAAGTTCAAGGGAGTAATTATGATAGATCAAGACAGTTTAAAAATGATGTTCCAGGAAGGGGACGAGGAAAAGGAAGGAACAGGTTTAATGGTTCGATTCGGTGCTACAATTGTCAAAGAATAGGGCATACGGCTAGATTTTGTAACAAACGAGAAGACAGTGATAGATCAAACAATGCTATGTTACATAAGGAAGATGTAGAAGATGAAGACGATGACACTATGTTTATGATCTTTAATGTGGAGGAAGTAGTCAAAAACGACTGCTGGTACCTAGATAGCGGATGTAGCAATCACATGACAGGCAATAGAAACCTGTTTGTAAATCTGGACGAATCAGAACAAAGAGAAGTAAGAACTGGAGATGATAAAAAGTTAGAAGTTCTCGGATGTGGAGAGGTAAATGTCAGAATCAAGGGACAAGAGAAGAAAATACCGAATGTGTTTTATGTGAATGGGTTAAAACATAATTTACTAAGCGTCGGTCAGTTAGTGCAGAAGGGTTATGATGTAAGATTTAATAAAGAAGGATGCACAATTCATGACTCATCTGGTCACTGCATGGGAACTATTAAGATGACAGGTAACAAGATGTTCCCGTTGAATCTGAAACACGACATAGTTCCTAGAGTTTGCAACATGACTACTCAAGACAACTCGGTTTTATGGCATCGAAGATACGGACATGTGAACTTCGAGACTCTGCATGATATGGGCATAAATGAGACGGTAAGTGGATTGCCAAAGATCGATAAATCATCGCACATATGTGAAGGATGCATCTTTGGTAAACATGCTAGAAAGCCGTTCTCAAAGAAAGCTGTATGGCGAGCAAGTGAACCTCTCCAACTTATTCATTCTGATATCTGTGGACCCATGAAAACACAATCTATCGGAGGGTGCAGGTATTTTATTACATTTATAGATGATTTTTCGAGAAAGACATGGGTATATTTTCTAAAGTTCAAGTCTCAAGCCTTAAGTTACTTTAGAAACTTCAAACGTCTAGCAGAGAATCAAGTAGGTTATAAAATTAAGAGCATGAGGACGGACAGGGGCGGAGAGTATTGTGGACACGAATTTCAAAATTTTTTAAAGGAAAACGGAATACATCACCAACTTACTACTAGTTATACTCCTCAGCAAAACGGGGTAGCAGAAAGAAAAAATAGAACTCTCATGGAATTAAGTAGGAGTATGATGAAAATGAAAGAACTACCAAACATGTATTGGGCCGAAGCCGTGTCTTGTGCTACTTATCTACTGAATCGAACTATCACCAAAAGTGTTCCAGAACTAACACCACAAGAAGTATGGAGTGGTAGGAAGCCCAACGTAGATCATCTCCGGATATTCGGGTGTATTGCTTATGTTCATATTCCAAAGCAAAATCGTACCAAGTTAGATGTTAAAACCGAGCGGGTTATATTCGTTGGATATAGCGAACATAGTAAAGCGTACAAGCTATATAATCCGGTGACAAATAGAACAATCATAAGAAGGGATGTAATCTTTAGTGAAAGTCAACACTGGGTAACCACAAAAGGAAGCGATGGGAAGCTATGCATAGGAATGAATAATGTAAGTGATGATGATCAAACTGTGGCTGTAGAAGATATGGTAGAAGACCGAAGCGGAAGTGAAACACCTTCAGCGAGCGGTGCAAATGAAAATCATACAAGTAACATTGAAGATAATATGCAAAATGCTGATGATGAAGAAACAGGAAATAGTGAGGGATCCGGAGTTCATGAAGATACTTCATCTGATTCTGAAAATGAGGTTATAAAAACTAAACGAGTGTCAGAAATATATCAAAGTTCTTCGGCTCTAACAGAAGCACAAGTAAGGGAACTTTATAACAAAAGCCAAAGTAATGCTAGCAATGTAGTGAATTTTGTCTTGTATGCGGACTCTGACCCAACAACATATAACGAGGCAAGCAAAGATATCAAATGGTAAGAAGCCATGGATAAGGAGATGGAGTCCATAATCAAAAACAATACCTGGGATCTAGTGGACCCTCCTAAGAATCAAACACCAATTGGTGTTAAGTGGATATACAAAACGAAATATGACGAGCATGGAAAAGTAAGCAAGTACAAGGCTAGATTGGTAGTGAAAGGTTATAGTCAAAAATACGGGATAGATTATCAAGAAGTCTTTGCCCCGATAATAAGATTCGATACAGTTCGTCTTGTACTTGCATTAGCAGCACATCATGGATGGTATTTACACCAAATGGATGTTAAAACGGCCTTCTTAAATGGGAACCTTAAAGAATGTGTCTTTACTGAACAACCAGAAGGATATGTAGTGAAAGGTGAAGAAAAGAAGGTATGTAAACTAAAGAAGGCACTATATGGTTTAAAACAAGCTCCAAGAGCTTGGTACAGTAGAATAGAAGGATACTTTGTTACACATGGATTCAAGAAGTGTACGTATGAACATACCTTATTCACGAAAATATCTAAAGATGAAAGGATAATTATCTGTCTGTATGTGGATGATCTTATTATAGCTAGTGATTCAATGTCTAGTCTCAAGACATTCAAAGATTTGACGAAACGTGAGTTTGAAATGACTGATATGGGAACGCTGCACTACTTCCTGGGAATGGAAGTCACTTTCAACAATGGAAACATCATTCTCTCACAACATCAATATGCAAAGGGTTTATTAGATAGATTCAATATGTCAAACTGCACCACGCTTTCAACTCCAATGGAATATGGTTTGCGCTTGTCAAAACAAGATATGGACGATGATGTAGATTCAAATTTATATAGGAGACTGGTGGGAAGTTTGATGTATCTGACAAATACTAGGCCAGACATAATGTTTGCAGTCAACAAAATAAGTCAATTCATGGAGCAGCCCAAACGAAGTCACTGGGAAGCAGGAAAGAGAATTTTAAGATATATAAAAGGAACTCTAAACCAAGGACTCGTTTACTCAAAAGGAGGGAAAGGGACATTAACGGGTTTCAGTGACAGTGACTATGCGGGTAACATAGATGATAGTAAGAGCACATCTGGATACGTATTTCAATTAGGAACAGGAACTATAGCATGGCAGTCAAAGAAACAAAAGGTAGTAGCTTTGTCTTCAACAGAAGCCGAGTATATTGCTCTTTCCATGGCAGGATGTCAAGCACTCTGGCTTAAAGGAATTCTGGAAGAACTTCAAGAAGGAGTAAAAGGTCAGTAATAATTCATTGTGATAATAAATCCACAATAAGTCTTGCCAAAGATCCTGTATTTCACGGCAAAAGCAAACACATAAGGATTAAATATCATTTCATTCGAGATTTGATTAAGAATAACAATATAGAAGTACATTTCTGTCCCACCGGAAATCAAATTGCTGATATACTCACCAAAGCTTTGCAGCAAAAGGTCTTCAATCATCTGAAAAGTCAACTGCAGATATGGGATGCACACGCTGACTAAAGATTCAGCAAACTTCTCGATCTAGCTTACGGGAGGGTATTAGAACAATATTAAATATAAGCTAGATCTTATATAGGTTTATTAAGTTTATAGGTAACATTATATCATTATTATTGTTATTCTTTATAATATAAAGTTAGGGACGGTTATTAGTTTTTCTCCGGGATGTATATATATATTCGTATCATGTAATGTTACACTCACCAATTCAATCAAGAACCCTATCAATTACATTCTGTTAACCCTTACAAATTTCATCCAATATTTTTGTGCAATGAAAGGGTCTCAAGATTCGTTAACATTCCGATTTCTAAAGGAATTTTTCCAGAAAAGCGATTACCCGAAAGATGAAGAAACACAAGTTTAGAAAGATACCTGATCTTAACCGGGATGGGTCCAGAAATGTCATTTAGTCTAAGATCTAGACGTGTTAGACTAACAAAAGACGAAAACGTTAAATTTTGAAGTGTACCATTTAATCTTGAAGTAGAAATGTTGAGTTTTACTACGTCCCCTTGATCATTGCAATGAACACCGTACCAAGTGCATGGTGCGGTGCTCGTGGTTCGGTTTATATGGGTAGGATCGAGGGACCATGAAGCTAGCATGGGATTGTTTTGGTTTATGAGGCTGGCTTTCCATTTGAGTAGAGCGTAAGCTGCTTCTGATTTTGAAGCAGAAGCGGGAAGCGGTGAACAAAAAAGTTTAAAAAGAATGAAGAGTAAGTTCTGTAACATTTTGATTTTGAATAGAATACTGTTTTTAAGCTGCAATTTATTATACAAAGATTTTTGTTGACTGTAGAAAATTCAAAGTCCTCTCCTTGATCTTCCTGAAATTACATAGTAATGACCAAATGGTTTACTTGAAAAAAGGTTGGGCATGGAATTTTAGTTGGTTAATTAGGATTTATTTGTATATTTTCGATCTAACTTGTAAAAAGTTATTTTCAGTTTTTTTTTTGTTTTGTTATTATGGATTGTTGTTCGTAGCTGAAGTTTGTTCCATTAATGTAATATGCAAAGGATACAACAAATGATGCATATTTTAGGGCTAGGCTAGATGCGTCTCTTCAATTATAAGTGGTTTTAGACACACTGTATTAACGAGTTGAACATACTCGTAGTAATCAAAGTTTGTTAAAGTGTTAGGCATATATAGACAACTTGGACACACCTGTGTAATATTAGACGCACCGTTATAGATATGCCTGACACAACCTTGTAAGGCTAGGTGGTATGGGTGCTATTGCCCCATCTACCTCAACAATTCACCAACCATTAGCACCATAGCTTGGGCGCCATTGGGTGGGGGGGGGGCATTGTGGAGCTTTAATCAATTTCTTGGTTGTTAAAAGGGAGGGGTTTTGCTTATGTGACATTGATATGTGTTGGTGCAATTGTGTCTGTACTTTGTCTGTATTCGGTCTGTATATAAACGATGTTCTAAGTCTGTAAGTTGACCAAGTCAACCACCCTCCGGTTTGACTTGGTCAAACAGTTAGAAAGTAGTTGTCTGTCTCGAAGGATAGCTCCTCGAAGGATACTGTTGATCCTTCGAGGTACTCGAAAGATATGCTTCGATTGTTAGACCTCGAAGGATCATCCTTCGAGGTCATTGCTGATCATTCGAACATCATGTCATCGATAGATGATCCTTCGGACCATCTATCGGATCCTTCGGACAAGACCTACTGTGTATGGGTATAAATACCCATGCATTGTGTTGAGTTCATGAGACTTGTTAGAGATACACAGACAGAAAGATACCGAGAGATAGAGAGTTTCTTGAGAGCATTCTGTCCAGAACTCACACACACCATTTGAGAGTTTGCAAGTTATATTTGTAAACATTGTGCTTGTAACCGAAACCTTCATTTGCATTAATACAAGTTGTGTTAATCGGTGAACCCGTGTGTGTTGTGCTTTATACTTGTTTCATCCCGGTTTGCTTGCTAGCTTGGATTCCGCACTCGCTAGTGGGTTAGTATAACAAGGTTTGAGGTTCGTCATCCTCCGACAAAAGGGACCTACAAGTGGTATCAGAGCTTGGCTCTTTACCTTGTTTAAAACCGGGTTATTCAAGTTCTTGGTGTGTGTTTGAACACTTGGTTTAACACCCGTTTTTGTTGGTTTTTCTACACTTTTAAACTGGAAAACGTGTTTTAAACTTACCGGGAGTGTTCATAAGTGGGTTGGGTAACTTGAAAACTTGTTTAAGTGATTTGGTGTTTTTCCGGCGAATATTCCGGTTAAACTTCCGGTGACTGGTTCTAGGATAAGGTTATCCTTTTTGGGCAATCTTTTCAAAGTTGGTGGGAAAGTTGTCAGCCTGCCATACTCTTTGCCGAAAGTTGACTTACCAACCCATCACCTTTTCACCAACCTATCACATCAACGTCAGTTGTGTCAGAATCTCTCGAAAGATATCTTTCGACATCGAAAGACCATCTTTCGATCAAGGAAGGCTCGAAAGATCATCATCCTTCGACCCATCCTTCGAAGTCTGAAACATATCTTTCGATAAAGGAATCTATTCGAAAGATAAGTGTCCGAAAGATAGGGATTTATCTCGAAAGATAAGGATCTTTCAAGTGTGAATCTTTCGAGATTTTGAATCTTTCGAAGCCAGTGCTCGAAAGTCAACAGTGATCCTTCGAACACTGTTGATCATTCGAACAAGTGTGATCTTTCGAAAGTCAGCTATACGAAAGATAAGGATATTTAATTCGAAAGATAAGGATCTTTCAAAAGGGAATCCTTCGAGTTCTTGAATCTTTCGAAACCATTGTTCGAGATACAACAGTGATCTTTCGAGTACTGTTGATCCTTCGAACAAGCGTTGATCTTTCGATTGTGGTCAGTTTATTGTTAACAAGTTTCTGTGATTTCAGATCTTTCGACCAAGATCCTTCGGCTGTGTGATCTTTCGGATTACTCACTTAGCATTTATTTTGCTTATCAATCATGAATCCGAGTTGGTGGAATCCTGCTCCAGATAATGGTGAATATACAAGATCAAATGTCACTCCCTCATGGTGGGGTACACCGGCTCCAGACGATGGAAAATACACGAATACAAGGTCATCTCCTTTATGGGCTGAGTCGCCGGTATCAACTTCTTCTCAGGGAAATCAATGGGCTTTGGTATCGAATCAAACTCCGAGCATTCAAAGTATTCTACTAAGCGAAAGTGAAACAGGAAGTTTGAATCGACCTCCAAAGTTGATGCATTTGAATGAATATCCAGGATGGGTTGAGAGATTTAAAACATATGTTCTTGGTCAAAATACCGAACTGTGGATACGTTTCACCACAGATTTCGATCAAGCCATAGAGGTTGCTGCTTCAGATTCTGCTACGTTTGCTGATCTTCCAGAAGATAAAAAGAAAACCTATGATCTGGAAAAGAAGGCATACGCCATTCTCACTCAGGCGTTGAGCAAGGATATCTACCATCAGTTTGTCAGCTTCAAGACAACAAAGAAGTTGTGGGACGGATTGAAAAACAGAGGAGTGGGAAATGCAGCAACACGTCAAATGCGTCATGATCTTCTCAAGAAAGAATTTGAAGGTTTCACTTGTATGGATAAGGAGTCCTTGGGAGATATGACAAGCCGATTTTATCATCTGCTTACGGAATTGGATAATTATAGTGTAGTGACAACTCAAGCTGAAGTTGTGAAGAAGTTTGCTGATGCTTTGCCTCCTCAATGGAGTAGTTTCTTGGAAATCCTGAAGTACAACGGAGTGTTGAGAACCACTAATATCAACGAATTTGTGCAACTTTTGGAAAACAAGGATCAGGAGGAAACATTGAAGGCGAAGAGAGTTCCATTGCCACAGAATCCAGAAATGTACTGTGGAACTTCCAATTCTTCGTCTGCAAGAACCGGTCCACATGCTCCACTTCAAACAGCGTTTGTCACAAGCACAGATTGTTTTGGCAACCCAATACAAGTTCCTGTTAAGCCACCTCCCACCACAGACATGTATGGAAATCCAATCCAACCACCTCCACCTCCTCCTGCTCAACAACAACGTGCATGTTATGGAGGAACATCATCTGCAGGTCAACAATCAAAGCCAAGTACCGTACAGCTCGACACTTCAAGCTTTTCTAAAGTCAGTGTAGAAATAGCTAAGGAACACATGGAGCTACTTAACACTGTAGTGAGCGCGTACTGTGGGTTGATAGAAGGTCAGATTGGCAATATTAATCTGACACAAGAAGACTACCGGCAGATTGATAAAGAAGAGATGGACTTGATGGACATCAAGTGGGCCTTTGCGAGTGCTGTGAGAAGAGCAAAGGATTGGATGGAGAGTACTGGAAGAACCAGCTTGGAAAGTAAAAGAGACACCAAGTATGGGTTCGATAAACAAGCTGTTAAGTGCTTCAACTGTGGTGAACGGGGTCACTTTAAACGGGAATGCACAAAGCCAGCCCAGCACGGGAATCAAAACCCCTTCAGAAACCAAGGCAACCAGCAAAACAGAAACAATGATCGTACATTGGTACCCGTCAACAACCAAACCAACCGGGCACTTGCAGTTCAGGTGGATGAAGGTTGTGACTGGTCAATCCAGTTGGGTGGTGATGCTCCCGATGGAACAGCATGTTTTGCTCAGGTTGTGAAGAAGTTAGTTCACACCAGTGGTGGAGAATCTTCTGCCAGTGGTGGTGAATCATCGGAAGATGAAGATTCGTCTGGATACAGTAGAAGTGTTGATGAAGAATCATCCAATTCTGGTGATGATCATGTGGGTGAGACATCTAATGTTTCGGATGATGTTGACTTTGATGAACTTTTGGGGGAAGCTGCAGCAGAAACTCAAAGAAGATCTATTCTGGTGGATCAAGCTGCTTATTCTTCGTCTTCTCTCCATTCAGCCTTTATGGCTAATGTCGACGGTTCATCAAGTCAGGTATGTGTTGATGAACCCACTGCTGTTAATTGTGATGAATGTGCTAGGTTGCATGCTAGGTATGCTGATTTAGAAGGAAATATGTCTGAGTTGCAAGCCAAACATGATGCCTTACAAGCTAGTTTGTTTGACTTGCAAGACAAACATGGTTCCTTGAGTGCTGACTGGTGTGACTTGCAAAGCAAGCATGAGGCTTTGCAAGAGAAATATGATATGACATTCATCCACAATCAGAAGTTGACTGTGGATCTCTCTAAATGCACAGAAGCCAACATGTTTTATGAAAACCATGAAAAAGAATTTAAGTCAGTAATTGAAACATTAAAGAAAGATAAAACTGAACTGACTAAAATGGTTTCAAGAAAACAAACTGATATTAATTTGTATATATCTCGCCTTGAGATTATGCAAAAAGAGATGGCTTGTGTGAAAACCGAAAGTGATGCGATCCAACTCAAGCTAGACAGTTATTTGAGCTCTAGCTATGTGCTAGATCACATCATTGATGTTCAGAAGGAAAAGAGAGATGTCACATGCATAGGCTACAAGAAATGTCCACCACCAGTGAGACATAATTATGATGCCATGCCTGATGAAGAGGACAGGGTATTCTTTGAACCGTCTGTGCCTCTAGATGTTAAGGAGTTTGCTGCAGGACTCGGATACCAAAAGGAAGTATCCTCAGATTCAGATGTGTCAGCAGATACATTTGTAAGTGCTGAACAGAATCAAGATCCTCCAGTGGTGATTGAGGATGCTGATTCGTCTGATGATGAATCTGATGATACGGTCCCAGCAAAGTCTGATGCGGTAGTTAAAAATGAGGACATACCTCTTGAGAATCACATTCTATGTGATCCCCCTGTACAGCCCACTAAGACTGTTGCAACTGAGTCCTCATCAGTAAAAGAGCCGGAGAGTGTGAATTTGCTATACACTCTAGTTGGTGATGATAAAATTTACTCAGACAAAGATTTTCCCATTAAGAATGTTAATCAATCCTTAATCTGTAAAGTCTTTGAAAATTTGACAAGTAAGTTTTTGGGAAAGACAGGACCACGTGTTACAGTTACACAGTGTCCTCCTATTCCAAAGGCTGAAATTCGAAAACAATTTGGCAACAAGAAATTACCAACAGTGCCAAAACAGCAAAATCACACCAAGACCAAAGGAAAATCACCGGCTCAAGTCCAAAAGAAGCCGAACCAAAAGAAGAAGAAAAATGTTAACTTTGTGAAATCGACGGGAACAGACAAAATTGAAAAGTTTGAAAACCAATCTAACTTAGATTTTGTCAAGAAAACTATTGTCGAGAAAAGAAATGAACCAAGCAGTTCAAAGCCTAGTACCTCGGGTTCACAAAGTTCAACATCATCGGCTAAGCGATCACATGATACTTCGGGGTTTGTAGAACGAAGATCATGTTTTGAATGTGGAACCATTGGACATATTATTCGTAATTGTCCATATCTTCATAAACAAAAAGGAAAGGTTGATGATCCCCGTGGCAAAACTGACCATAAGCCAACTGTTTCCACAAAACAAGATCCCCGACTTGTAAAAGAAAGGGAAAAGAAACAGAAAAGGCAACAGGTCAAGAAAATTGAAAAAGCAATTAAAATCGATGTGGTTCAAAAACAATCTGTTGCTGTAAAACCAGACAATTCTACAACTTCAAACAATCAAGAAGTTAAAGTTTTAAAGAAAGACACTGGTAAAACAAAACAGACATGGAAACCTAAATCGGTTACTGAATCAGGGGGACCATCACAATTCACCAACCATCAAAGACAAGAAGTTATTGTCATTGATGAAAATGGAAGACCCAAGACCACAATGGCTTGGGTCCCCATCTCCAACTAATTCATTTGAGTTCATGTGAAGGGTGTTCCAGGAGGAACTGTCAGTAGTCATTGGATTGTTGATAGTGGGGCATCCAGGCACATGACAGGCGACATGAAGCTTCTCTACGACGTCAAATCTATTAAGAGGAGGTTATGTTGCTTTTGCTGGAGATAAAGGTGGATATATAACGGGTGAAGGAATGATATCCAACGGGATTGTCAGCTTTGACAAGATCAACTTTGTGCAACAACTTGATCACAATCTTCTTAGTGTTTCTCAAATCTGTGACAAGCAGTTCTCAGTACACTTTGATGCTAACGGATGTTATGTGCTGAAACCCGGCTTCAAAATTCCAAAAGAATGGATTCTCTTGTCGGCTCCAAGGATAAATGACTTGTACGTCCTTGACATGAGCCAAGCTATTACTACGTCTGCACAAGCAACTTGTTTCGTTTCCAAAGCCACAGAAAAAGACACTATCTCTTGGCACAGACGAATGGGTCACATTCACTTACGCAAAATGAATCATTTGGTTTCAAATGAATTGGTGAATGGTGTTCCCCTCAAAAATTTCCATCTTCAAGACGTCTGTGTTTCGTGCCAAAAAGGAAAGCAAACGAAGAAGAAGCACCCTACAAAGAAGATCAACACGGTGGCAGTTCCTCTTGAACGCTTGCACATGGATTTGTTCGGTCCTGTCAAGCACAAGAGTATTCGGGGTGATCAATACTGCCTCGTGGTTACTGATGATTATTCAAGATTTTCTTGGGTTGCGTTCATGGCACACAAGAGTGAAACCTTTGGTATTATCAAAAACTTGATCATTCAGATTGAGAATTTGTATAAGTTGAAGGTTAGGCGAATACGTAGCGACAATGGTACTGAATTTAAAAATCATTCCATGACGGAGTTCTGCACTTCAAAAGGTATTCTTCATGAATTTAGTGCAGCTTATACTCCTCAACAGAATGGTGTCGCTGAACGTAAGAACCGCACACTGATCGAGACTGCTAGGACAATGTTGGTAGAGTCGCAGTTGCCCATTCCATTCTGGACTGAAGCTGTGGCCTCTGCATGTTACACATTGAACAGAGTCCTTACAGTCAAAAGGCACAACAAGACCTGCTTTGAGCTTCTTCAAAAACGGAAACCAGATTTGTCTTATCTCGAACCGTTTGGAGCTCCATGCACAATCATCGATCCTAATGGAAAGTTTGGGGCAAAAGCAATTGATGGATACTTTCTTGGGTATGCCACCCCTAACTTACGAGTCTGGAATCTAGAGACTAAAAGGATCGAGGAATGGTCTGAGGTCAGAGTACAACGGCACACCTTGCCAGTCAAAAATCCGGGTCAACCTTGGATGTTCGAGTATGATGACTTCTTCAATTCGATCAATGTTGAATCCGTTGAAGAAAATGCTGCGGCTAGGATGTTTTTCGAGAGTGACAATGCAACAGTTTCACCGGTGGTTCGTCCAATTCTTGTTAATCAAGAACCATCTTCTTCGGTGAACAATAATACTCTCAACAATGAGGATTTTCATGATGCAAATGAATTGAACGAATCTTCAGAGGATGATGAATTTCTAGATGCAGATCAGGAAGCTCCTACAACAGCAGTTCATGGTACTTCAGAGGGTACTCCTCCAGTGGATGCCCATAGAACAGCTGAGGCTACTGCATCATCCTCTTCGTCAATTCCGGGCCTTGAATTGGTTGTTGATCTTAACCTCAACAACCTGGGTATAAATGTTCCAGTTCCAGATAATCCAGAGACAAGGATTCATAATACCCATCCTCAACAAAACATCATTGGAAATGTGCAAAGTGGCGTTCAAACAAGAAACATGTTGCGAAACAACAACAATGCAGGCTTGTATGCAGCTATTCGAGAATCCGGGCAACAAAACGACTGGTCCTTCGCGTGTTATGTCTCACAGGAAGAACCAAGAACGTGGAAAGAAGCCTTGAAAGATAACGCTTGGGTTGAAGCAATGCAGGAAGAACTGCAACAATTCCAGAAGCTGGGTGTCTGGAAACTAGTAGAGAAACCTGCTAGATACAAGAAGATTGGTACCCGTTGGGTTTTCAAATGCAAAAAGGATGACCGCGGAGTTGTTGTCCGAAAAAAAGCACGTTTAGTCGTTCAAGGTTTTCGTCAGATTGAAGGGATCGACTACAACGAAGTCTATGCACCAGTTGCACGTCTCGAAGCAATTCGAATCTTTCTAGCCTATGCGTCTTTCAAAGGATTCAAGGTTTATCAGATGGACGTGAAAAGTGCATTCTTACATGGTGTGGTTGAAGAAGAGGTATATGTCGAACAGCCTCCAGGTTTTGAAGATCCTATCCATCCCGATCGGGTTTGGTTGCTCAACAAAGCTCTCTATGGTCTACATCAAGCACCGCGAGCTTGGTATGCAACCTTATCTCACTATCTGCTGGAGAACGGTTTTCGTAGAGGTCTTATCGACTGTACTCTTTTCATCAAGGAGCAAGATGGAGATCTTCTTCTGGTACAGGTATACGTTGATGACATTATTTTTGGTTCTACTAATGATGTCTTGTGTAGGGAATTCGAGCGCATTATGCAGGATAAATTCGAGATGAGTGCTATGGGGGAAATGACTTTCTTCTTGGGCCTACAAGTACAACAAACTGAGTCTGGGATATTCATCCATCAGACTAAATATGTTGGTGACATCTTGAGCCGGTTCCAGATGTCTGATGCAACGCCCATTGGTACCCCATTGCCAACTAATCACGGAATTACTCCAGACTTGAAGGGAGAAGCTGTTAGTCCTTCAAACTATCGCGCAATGATAGGATCTCTTATGTACCTCACAGCATCAAGGCCAGACATAATGTACCCAACGTGCCTGCTTGCCAGATATCAAGTTAACCCGAAGGCCTCACATCTTGCTGCTGTCAAAAGGATTTTTCGTTATTTGAAGGCGTACCCTGACACCGGTCTGTGGTACCCTAGGGATAATAACTTTGAATTGGTAGCTTTCAGTGATTCTGATTTTGGCGGATGCAAAATCGACGGCAAATCCACAACGGCTGGATGTCAGTTCTTAGGAAATCGCCTAGTCACATGGCAGTGCAAGAAGCAGACGTGTGTCGCTACATCAACATGCGAAGCTGAATACATTGCTGCCTCAAGTTGTTGCTCCCAAGTTCTTTGGATCCAACAACAAATGCGGGACTACGGTTTTGAATTCCTAACTACTCCTATTTACGTTGATAATTCTGCTGCTTTAGATATCACTAGAAATCCTGTGCAGCACTCAAAGACCAAACACATCGAAATCAAATATCACTTCATACGTGATTGCTTTGAGAAAAGGCTAATCGATGTTGTTAAGGTCCACACCGATGACCAACGTGCCGACTTATTTACCAAAGCATTTGACAAATCAAGATTTGACTTTTTATTATTGGTAAACGGCATTAAGGTCAAGCAAGAGTAAAACCAACATCGGAAAATCATTTTTGTATATATCTTTGTGTGTTTTAAATTTATCTTAGTTTACTGATTTTAGGGGGAGTAAATCCAAAATCTGAAAATCCAAAAACATCGAAAAATTTCAAAAACACAAAAACAATAGAAAATCAAAAATGAGTTTCCTGGCGAGCAAAAGAGAAAATGATAGTACATCAGTGGTCTATCCAAACCTCTTTAAACCTTAAATGAAAAACGATAAGCAGCTCTATATAAGATGTATCGGTAGGCTCACAATCATTTTAAAGTGTGCAGGGTGATATAAATCTTAATCGACTGAAGACCAGGTGGGAACCACTCATTGGCATATGGTCTTAGTACCGAAATTTCGTTTGATAGATTGCCGAGGTTCTGAGATATTCGGTCTTTATGCTGCTTATCATCTGGGTGTCATGGTTGTATCTTTTACCGAAAAATAACGGGGACGCAAGTCTAGATCTTCCATGATACTATACATACGTGTACATATTACATACTGCATTTGACCTCAATAAGTGATAAACAATCACATGTCCATATCAAATAAGTGATAAAATATCACATTTTTCCGGGTGTCAAGTTCGTCTCTCTGCTGTACGGAAGTACTGACCTGTTCACGGACTTGCATCTGTGCCCTCATGCATATGAAAATCAAGTTCCTCATCAATAAGTGATTATATCACAAAGGGCTTGTTTTCAAATCTAAATAAGTGAGTATCTCACAGTTTATACGGTCAAACAGATGATAATCGGTATACTCACCGGTAAGATGAACCCTCGTGCATACCTTGATACGGGAATGTGTCGTGATGTGGATGAACACCGGTCGGTAAGTATAAATCATACCTTAACGTATCCCCTCGGCATGATTACATCTGATAAGTTGAGCTTAAGTGGACAACAATACCGATAATTGTTATAGGATGCTTATCTTAATGTTAACTAACTGAACAACAAGAGTGTTTTGGCATGACCGTACACTGATATGATTCTCTTACCCTCGAAACTCGCAAAAAGAATGTTTGTATATATTTATTTATTTACTGCTTAACCTTTATTGTGTTTCTTTTAAACAGTTTCGTCGTTTGGTGCATATCAGCACGACATTAGCGGTGATGTCGTTTGATAACACTCAAAAGATTTTAAATTGTTGTCTTTTAATTTCAAAAATACCAAAAAGATTTTAGGTGTGTTTTAATATAAACTTTGTAAAAGCCAAAAAGATTTTATTTCTGCTTTATTTTCGATCGTACGATGTTGGAGCTCGAGTCTTCGTTACCTGAAACCTGAACGAAAACCGAATTGACTAAATCTTCATAAACGGTCAAAAATTTGCATGTTTGAAAGTTAAAAACTAAAATTGACAAATTTATTAAACTTTCAAACTGTCGGACGGTGTTTGATTGTGACATGGTCATTCGTGTGTCATTTGTTTATACTATATTCCAAGCAGTTGTTCTCATTACGCGTTTAGATTTCTTGCATGTGCAGATTCTAAAGGCTAGGAGAACATGGTCGATGACAAGCCTTGGAATGAAGACACGACGAGAAGGCGCTCAAAAGATGAAGATGATCGAGTTGCCGCTGGCCATCATCAACACCACAAGGATCTCACTTCATAAAGATAAAGTCTTTTCACGAGCATAACTCAAAGGGGAGCTTATGTTAAGGGGGAGTTTGTCAACACACTTCCTACATGATATGGGTAGTTTGTTGATACACTCTCTGCTTTCAAGACGTGAAGACTTTGAAGATTCTCCGACAATGAAGACTTGAAAGGACATCAGAGTTTTGAGAACTCGAAGACCAAAGACCGTCGAAGTTCGAGACGAGTCTACAACTATAGAAGATAAAGACAAAGCTACAGCCAAGGGGGAGTTTGTTGGTGCACTTGTGTCTGTACTTTGTCTGTATTCGGTCTGTATATAAACGATGTTCTAAGTCTGTAAGTTGACCAAGTCAACCACCCTCCGGTTTGACTTGGTCAAACAGTTAGAAAGTAGTTGTCTGTCTCGAAGGATAGCTCCTCGAAGGATACTGTTGATCCTTCGAGGTACTCGAAAGATATGCTTCGATTGTTAGACCTCGAAGGATCATCCTTCGAGGTCATTGCTGATCATTCGAACATCATGTCATCGATAGATGATCCTTCGGACCATCTATCGGATCCTTCGGACAAGACCTACTATGTATGGGTATAAATACCCATGCATTGTGTTGAGTTCATGAGACTTGTTAGAGATACACAGACAGAAAGATACCGAGAGATAGAGAGTTTCTTGAGAGCATTCTGTCCAGAACTCACACACACCATTTGAGAGTTTGCAAGTTATATTTGTAAACATTGTGCTTGTAACCGAAACCTTCATTTGCATTAATACAAGTTGTGTTAATCGGTGAACCCGTGTGTGTTGTGCTTTATACTTGTTTCATCCCGGTTTGCTTGCTAGCTTGGATTCCGCACTCGCTAGTGGGTTAGTATAACAAGGTTTGAGGTTCGTCATCCTCCGACAAAAGGGACCTACAATATGCTTATGTGGCGGGGTTGATGCATCGTTTGTAGCACGCTAGATCTGACTTTTGTAAAGAAACATCATTTTATAAATTAAGGAATATTTTTTTTTATTTTATGTTATCAATCTTTAAAATATAACGAGTCGAGCGGCTCGTTAGAAACTGGAATCTAGCTAAGCTTAAATGAGTTCAAACCCGAGCTTAACTATTTTAGCTCAAGTCGGCCCTCGAGCTTAAACGAACTTTTTATTTATATACTTTTTATTAATTGTTTTAAAAATCTCTATCTCTAATAAAAGAACTAGGTTTTGCCACTTGGCGCCCCCACATTCCCCCTAAACACATGTCAACCTCTCAAGCCCTCTCCCTTATCTCTTTCCTATGTGTCAACTTCTCCCTTCTCCTAATCCTATGTGTCATTTTCTGGTTTTTTTGTTTTTTTTTTATAAAACCTAATTAACACAGTAAAAAAAAACACCCTCTGTCTCTGTCATGTGAAGCCAAAAGCCTGGTCACCCACCTTTCCCTTTTCTCTTCTTTCCCTCTGCTCCTCTTTTCAGATCATGTTCTCCTCTTGCTTTTGAATTTTGAAATTTGAAATAGAGGTTTTGAATTTCAAATCTCTACTTTCTCTCTCAATTCCCAGTTCTTTCATTTTTTTTCTTTTTTATAAATTCTATATCAGAATGGGCGGTCCTTCCAAAAGATTCAGTTTTTGAATTTCCACTGCTTATCCCCACGTCCCCATACACTCCTCTTTTCAAATCTAACATTGTCCCTACTGCGTTGGTATAGAGAGGGAGAGAGAGCCGGAAACCAAAGGTATGTGAAGAGGTGGTGACGGTGTTACTGGTGTTGAGTCATTCTTTTCCTTATCATCACCTGAAACAAAAACCCTAAACACCTCTCATTCGTCATTCTCTTCCTTTTTTTTTTCTCTGGAGTAACCCTAGCCGTCACCATCTCCGCCTCCCTCACACTCGACGATTACCACACAAAATCCATCTCCCTCAAAACAACCACACACAACATTGGTGGTGGAACCTTTGAAGATTGATGACGACGGAGTTCGTGAAGCCGACTTTTAGGCGACCAAGATCTAACAAAAATCGTTCCCAAATCGGTGAACCTAATTGAAGCAACATCTCCTTCTTCACGATGCAACATCACAAACCCCAATTCTTTAAGCGTAGCGTCTTCGTGTCTCAAGATCAAGGTATGTGTATCTCTAACTCTAATTTCATCAGTTTCATTATTAGGCATTCAAATCTTATACTATTGTTTTGTAAACTCTAACCCCATCGTTAACCCCAAAATTGATGCTTCTTTGATACACCTTATCTCAGATTTCCGATTTCAACCATACGTGTTTGGTAAGTTTTTTTGTTAGGTTTATTATTTTCTTTGATATGATTTGATTTTTGTTAACCTGACTCAAAATTAGGTTTTCACTTCCCTATGAAATTGATATTCGATTCTGACTAAGAGCTGGTGTCTAATATGGTTGTTTGGGACTTCAAATCCAACGGAAATCAAGGTAAGGATGCTGATTTTGGGGCTAAGATTTGTTAGGTTACACATTATATTGGGCCTTTTGTGTTAACGGATGAACCCTAGCAATTTGAAACCAACCTGAGGCTCATATGGACTGATAACGGGGGTGTAGCCGGTATAGATCTCGCCAACTCAAATTGTCATAATTCACCATCAAAAGGTTTTCAAATTGATTTTTCACCACCAAAGCATTTAATTAAAAAAAACAGATATGTTCTTTTCACTTTCATTTTGGGTGACTTTATTCATTGTGACTTTTATACAAGACAAATCCACAAATGAAACCAGATGATATATTGTTACAACTACCTATAATCAGTTAATATTTCAAAATGAATGTAACTAAAGATTCTCAAGTATATACATTAGTGTTTTTATGTTTCTCTCTCTCTCTCTCTCTCTCTCTCTCTCTATGTAAAATAGAAAATGATTTTTTAACCATAGACTTGACTATGACAATGATTAGACCAAGTTTATACGTTTATTGAAGTATCTTTCTCAATAGGTATACTTATTGTTAAAGGGCCGAGTTCGGATAAAGATGCTAGATGATAACATTATTGTTGGAAATTAGGGCTTTGTTTTCTCTATTCTTTTCTTATTAAATATGTTTTTTTTTTCCAAAATATCAACCTGGTATGTATGAATGTATAATAATTTTGAATGCTAATTGTTTTAATTACATGTTGCTTGTGATATTGTGTGTAATAGTGCTAATAATTTATAGTAATTTACAGAGGATAAATATGGTATTTCTTGGCTATAGGGTTTTTTTATTCATTACAATTTAATTGTCATATGTTGTTTTTATATCTCTACAGCTCTGGTTTGATATAGCTTTTACTTATGCTCCTTCGCCTAAGTTCTTCCTCGTAATTCTATTAGTTTTTTTTGTTGATATGGTGCTTTACTGCTTTTGAATCTTTTATTCGGTTTCTAATTGCATTGGAGTTAGAAAAGTGATCTATGAACTGTAGTTTTCGGTTTCTTTGTAGAGAATTTAGGGATGTTCACAGTCAGGTTTAGCCTATCTTAACCAGAAGTTTGGGCTGACCTGGTTACTACAGTTTGGGAGAAAGACGCCTAGAACCGTCCGGAACAGGTTAGGTTTGCTGAAACAGCCTGTTTCATGTTTTAACAATCCGGACTAGAGGGATCTTCGTTGGGGATGGCTTGTGTTCAAGATGCGGCATATACTTAGAGACGGCAAACCATCTCTTCATATCTTGCATTTTAGACAAAACTGTTTGGTGGCAGGTTTGTGTTTGGCTAAAAATTCCTATCCTGACATCTATTTATCGGTCTCTCAAATGCTGGATTACGGATGGGGATTGGACATGCCTATTGGAAAAAAAAGATAGTCTATGAGGTGTTTTTGATGACTATTTTTGGAAGCTTTGGGTAACTACGAATGAGGTGTTTAGAGTCAATCCTTCTACCTTGAATCTGATTGAAGACATTAACGTTTTGGTGGGTTCTGAATCGCTCTAAGCTGCATGGGATCACACTTACAAACTTGAGTAGTTTCAGTGATATTGATTATGGTTACTTCCTTTTTTTTTCTTTTTTTTTGTAGAGGATGATGTCCATTTGTTTTGTTTCAGTGTGTTTAGACAGTGCTGGGTGTTTGTCTCTGTATTGCTTAGTTTCTTGCCAAGTAGTTTTGGTGTTGAATAAAGTCTGTTTTGTCGTTAAAAAAATAAAAGAAGATTATTGTCACGTGATAACAATAAGTAATCATAATTATTTTTAAATAAGAAATCTTTGTTTATTTTACAGGAAACAAATTGTGAATGTACCACAAGTCCAAAATAATAATAGTTATAATGTTAATAACAAATGCAATCATAATAATACTAATAAGATTTCAAAGTGAGCCTTTTCCTCTTGTGTAGTAACCGTATGAGATATCGAAGTGAGCTTTTTATTGTAGTAATCGCAATGCATAATATTTTACCATTGATTAATTGAATTTTTTAGCAAAGTTTGAATCAAGTTAAAAATGTCAAATCTTTTAAGCAAGTACCTTAAAAGTTACTTTATATTTTCATCTCGTCAAAATCGTATGAAAATCATCATTCATTCATGATAATATTGTGTGGCAAACAAGCAAAATGAATGTGGAATTAGGGGATGTTTATGGATTAAGGCTTGACCATTTTTATTTCAACTATAACTTTCCATTCAAAACAATATAACAATATAAATTAATTTTTCCTGCCCGGGAAGTTCCCGGGTTATAACCTAGTATTTGTATAATTACTATTATTGTATATAAAGATATGTATAAAACCTATTATTGTATATAAAAATATGATAAAATAATATAAATAATATGTATTACATTATATACATCCCGTAAATATATATGTAAGTATGTATAAAAACAAAATAATGTAATAATGAAGTAGTTTAAAAGATCTATGAACCTAATTTTAAATAAAAAAATGTCAACATTTTGACTCTTTTGTTTTAAGTCATTAACTTTCTTTTAATTACAACTAGTGGAATTATTACGAGCGTTATGGCGGGAATTTGATCGGTATCAGTTCGGTTTATTACGGCGTTGGTACATTACCAATACTTGGTATAGCAACAGAAAGAGATAAAAACGATAATTGGTACTAATATTGTTCAGACGATATAAATTCTACTTTTCATGGTAGCGGTACGTCATGTTGGCCCTCGATATTGTTTACGATGTAAAAAAAGATACTCTATAGCGAGAAAAACTCCATTCCATTGTAATTTATATCGAAAACCATAAAAGTGATTATTGGTTCTGGTTCGAAGTTGCTTTAATATATCGGTTCGGTTTGCCATGGTAAAAAAACAATTATATTTGACTATTCAGTACTTTAATAGAAATGTGCTTTGTGCAAAGTAACAACATACTTAGGGCATGTTTTGCTAAGCTTATTATTCCATATATAAATTAGCAAATTTCTTGTGCATCATTACTTGTACTCTATGCTTAGGGTCTTTTTCAAAAAAAAAAAAAACATTATTTTTCACTTTCAACCTTAAAGTTTTTACTTTTACATTTTAACCCATTTGAAATTAAAATTTTTTACTTTTAACTCAAACTTTTTCATCTTTTATAATTTAACACAAACACTTTATTATTTACAACTTTGGTCCCCCATATTTTTTGTCTTTTGTAAGTGTTTCGTTTTATGTTTCGTTCTAAAATTTACGAGTTAACATGTCGTAGCGTGCATGTGAGGTTCAACGTTTTTTCTCTATTTTTTCATATTTGACAGACACGTCGCAACATGTCCATTTTTTCTCTTTTGAAAACTTCCCTGCAATGGGCGGGTCCTAGATCGACTAATTTATTATTTTGTACGTTTTACGTTTCTGGTTAATTTCTTCGCATTAAGACACTGTAACGGGTGTGCATGGTTCAACGATTTTCGTCTCTTTTTCGTTCAATGTAATTTTTACCATTTTATCTATTTTATTTTTACGATGTTGAGAGTCGATGTTGTTGTGGCATTGGTGCTACTTTGCATGGTTTTACGAGCACTTTTAACCTATTAATTTATTTACTAATATTTTGTTTCGGTTTACCCCTATACTTCCTTTACATAAAAACTACTTTGTACGTGCATACTTTATGTACGGGTATGTATAAATATGATTTGTTCTACATTCCGACGTAAACTTTTTTTATAGACGAGTAAGATCAAATATAATACGTTTTCGTTTAACGAAACCATTTTTACGTGCATATTTTTATGTACGTTTTGGTATAAATTCAAGTTGTTCTACGTTTCAGCGTAATTTTTTTTTTTTGGAAATGATTCAGGTCAAATATAATATGTTTTCGCATTTATTTTATGTATGTTTCGTAAAGTTTTTTTCGAACCGAGTGGAGTCAAATTATGGTTTCTTTTTCTCTCATTTTTCCGAAAGCTCTAATGTAACACCTCGAAAAAATTTCGTCCAATAAAGTCTTGACACGTGTCATAAGGTTCCGTTATGTGAAAACATACTTTAGAGGGACTAAAAGTGACAAACAGTGAAAACTATGGAACGTAAGGGTCCAAAGTGTCAACAATGGATAAATAGACTCTATGATAACCCCACATAATGTTTATAACCTTTAACGGATGGTTCATGGATCATACGACGCGGAAATTGCACGAAAGTGAAGTATTGTAAACTATAGGGGCCAAAAGTGTCAACATGTTCAATTTATACCTCTGAGTGAACTTTTGGCAGACCCGAAGCTTTGTATAGCTAATATATACTCACTAGAATATGTGGTAAAAATTTCATGAAGTTTCGTCAACGTATGAGAAAGTTATGGCCAAAACCGTACTTAAGGGACTAAAAGCGTCAACGTCGAATTCAGGGCTTTTCGGTTGAGCGCAAAGTTATCCGAGGGCATTACCATGTTGGTAAAAGTCCTAAGGTTCTTAGAAACCAAGTTTGGGGGTTTACGGGTCGAGAAAAGTAGCCGAAACATCGCGTACAAGTTCAGGGGTCAAAGCTGTCAACATTGGAAAGTTGTTTGGCTGAAACAAGGGTCAGGCGACCCGCCTGGGAAAGCCCAAGCGGGCCGCGTGGGTTGCCCAGCGTGCAGAATTCGTATTTGGGTCATTTTGAGTCCGATTTTGGGTTGGATACAGCTCATTGCACCTCCAATTGCACCAATAACAAGCCTTGCATGGCTACTACTACAGGAACCTTGAAAATTTGGCTTTAAATCAGATTATTGATCATTTCTTGATCATTTTTCCTAGTAACCAAAGTGCTCAACATTCAAGAACCTTCAAGCAAGTTCTCTGGAGATAATCTGATCATCAAGGCCGACTTCTAGTGTCCACTAAACATCTTTAGGACCATTGTAAGCCTTCAATTCGTTCTATAATCCGTTTTTGCTTTGGTTATTGCTAAAAGTCAAACTGGGTGTTCATAACCTTTGACTTTCTGATTAAACGGATTTCTTTCAGTAATTTCTCGAATTGAAACTTGTTATAGATTGGTATTTATGTGGGAAACAAACCCTCTAAAGGTTACTAACTGATTCCCACTACATGCATGCTTAATGTCGAGTCAAACCTATTTCTAAAAAGTCAACAGAAGCGATTTTTGTGAAAAATGACATGATTAATGATATAGATGACATGCAACCTGATTGATCATTGAAAATAACTTGTAATATATATAAGAAGGTGTTTTAATCATCATCAACTCGACAATCTATAGTATAGCCACGAATCGGAACCGAAAGTCTTGTAAAACGATTATTTCGTAGACTATCGATTCGGATTCATACATGCATGTTCGAGATCTGTATTGGAAAGTATTTTTGACTATTTTTATTTTAGTTAAACTTTCTGGAATTTTCCTTGATTGAGTCTATGTTTAGCCTATTCGAATGTATGTTTCCGGTTTATGCATAAAGTTGACTATTTTGTCCTTTTTGATTTAAAACGGGATTTTTTGGAAAAGTGAAAGGATAGAAATCTTTATTTTTAATATATGAACTTGCACCGAAAATTTCGGATCAGTTGGTGGTCCAGATTGTGAGTTATGGCCATTAGCGTAAAACTATATTATAAATTTACATAAACGGCCCTTTTCGCATAGAACCCGTTTCTGGCCACGTTTTGGTACAAAACTTTTACCAACAGAAGTAATATAATATTCTGGGAATTTTGATGATTTTTAATTAACTTTTGGCTGAACGGATCCTAGTTCTCCTAGTCATTTCGGCTTATGTCGGTTTTGACCGTTTTAGCCATAAAATGAGTTTTACACATCCTTTTGACCCGAAACCTTTTCCTACTGATTTTATATGATGAATAAATTATTTTAAGTATTCTGGAAATATAAAAATCTCAGATTTTATTTGAAAACCCGAAAACGCCCTTAAATCGCATATTTAGCGTTCTAAGCGCATAGTAAGCGTTGTACTTGTTTTAAACCTATAAGACTTATACCTACTGATGTAAATTACATATTTTCATATAATAACAGTAAGTATAATATTTTGAACCCAGGTTTCCAGTTTTGGCATTTTTAGCCCTTGTGAAATTACTAAATTGCCCCTACGATGCATAGTTTGGTTTTAAATGATATATTTGGTATATGGGTCATACCCTACTGATATAATATGTTATATTAAGTATATTTACTGTATGAACCAGACCCGAAACTCAGATTTCTAATTTTATCCTTTTATTATCTTTTAAATGACCAAAATGCCCTTCTAAGGCATAAATTGGGTTTAAAACTATTCCGGGCAATATAGAACATAACTTACTGATATAATATCATATTTTAAGCATATTATCTCAGGGAACTTGCATTTGAATCTTTTGGCTACCCGTATCGCCCTTTTCGCGTTCGGGTCGGTTTACGTAACTAGTTTGCGTAAATTGACCAACACGGGTCAAACGATATCATTTTTACTTCAAAAATCCAGAATGTATTTAGTATACCCATATTATACAAGTATTCAAACTTGTCGGGTCTAAATCACATTCTATCCGGTCTTTCGCTTAATCGTGCGTAAACCGTATCATTCCTAAAACTAACCGGTCAAAGCTTAAGCTTAAATAAAAGGCCGTTAGGAATCTAATAGGTTAATTATAAACCTTTGTTCCAGATTAGGAAGCCCGGTAAAAGCTACCACCACTTATCGTTTGTGACTTATACTTGCTCAGGTAAATACATTTTGACTTATTTTCCCTATACGGGCTTGGGGTACGGTATTTAAAATACCGCTTGATCGGGCGCACAAGTCCTGCTCCTTATAGGTGTTCAGTCTTGAATAGCTTGTGCGACTTCGTTTAAACAGTTTTGTCTTACTTAAAAGGCTTTGGGGGGTTGTTGACCGTGTCCCGGATATCCTTGGCATTATCTTACGAGATGGCCACGACCAGAGCACGGGGTGTAGGCGTACACCCGTCGTGTATAACTCTTTGATGTGGTGTGTCAATTAAATCTCTAGCCCGGACAGTAGATCCCGGGCCACCAGAGATATAAGTGCATGTAATTCGTTCACAAGTTTATATTATATAATTATCCCAAGTTAATAAAAATATTTATGCCTTGTGCATTTAAATCAATTTTCAATCATTTTCAAAATGAGTCAGTCGATTTGTATTTACCAGTGTAAACTGACGTATTTTTCCCAAAAGATTAAGTGCAGGTACTATACGGAAATAGGCTGGCTGTTTCCTAGAGAGCGTCCACAATAGTCTCGCAAACTCGGACGACATTTATCTGTTGAACTATTTATTTCTGTTTTTATTTGATCCGCCTGTGGATCCATTTCAACTACTGTGATATTTATTATTACACTTTATTTAAAAGTTGAAATGTTTCTATTCTGCTTCCGCTGTGCATTATTATATTGTGTTGATTGTCTATGACGATGCCAACTACGTCACTGTACCCCACACCGGGCCCACCGGTGACACGTGGAAATGGGGGTGTGACAGGTTGGTATCAGAGCCAACGCTGAGTGAATTAAACACTATCCTAATGTGTTTAGTCTCAGTTACACAATTGCACATTCCTCGATTTTCGAGTCTAGACAAGGAACTTAGGAAATGTTCAACTTTTCGTTTAATTTATTTTTATTTATTATTGCATTGTCTTATATATTTTGTTGTGCAACTTGTTTGACTTTTGACAGGATCAGGATGCCGCCAAGGATGAGAGGTCGTGGAGGATTTCCTACATCGCACGATCATGAGGCTGGTCCCTCGCATAGGCGGGCTCCATCTGCTACACACAACACAGCCGCCAACGACCTTTGGAGGTCTTTTGCCGAGCCTGCTAGGCATTCGGTTTCCGCGAGCACTTCTCCGTCATTACCCCACTCGTTTGGGCCCCATTCGGAGAACGGGCCCCATGGTTCGCATGGATCGTACATACCCTTGCACCAGTCACCGCACCAGTATCCAGCGCCAGCCTACCAGGGTTTATATAACCCTAATGCTTATGTGGAGGAGCCAGTGGACCACAACCCACTCGGGCCGGAGGACCATTTTCCGGGAGAGCACGAGATGGACGTAGACGAGGATACGGACCCGTCGCTACCACCATCAGGTACGCCTAACCATCCGATTGAGATATCGGATGGGTCGCCATTTAGGGGATCACCCTATAATGGTGGGGACAGCTTCCAGGAGAGGTTTAAGCAGCATGATTGGTACTTCACCCCTAGCCACAACTCTCCTATGCTTCAATCACTCCATGGTACTCCGATGCTTCAATCGCTCCATGGTTCGCCGGTGCACTCGCAGCACCACTCGCAGCAGCTTCAGCAGCAGCCGCCATTACCGCAGGACCTATCTGAGGCCCTGTGGCGCGACGTGATCACTCCGTCGCCACCGCCGCCACCAGTCTTACCTCCTCCGCCTCAGAGGCCTAGGAGGAATGCGCGCATGTCTACGCGCGGAGGGATTCGCATAGGCACCCCTCCACGTGTTAGTAGCAGCCGCTACACGTCTCTACCCGGGGAGTCTGAGACAGGGGAGTCTCAGCATCCCGTATCGGAGGTTACTTCTGTTCCGATCCCGCCTCTGCCGCCGCAGAATTTTGGAGAGCCGATTCCGGCTTATGCTAGTGCCGCTCAGTTCAACCCGTTCGAGCATGTATTTCCTCATGGTTATGATTACACGGGAGACCCTTATTGGCAAGCTGTGAACTACAGCTCACTCCCTCCTAGCGGTCCATTGGGAGACACTTGGACTGCTGGGCAGTCTACTTTTGGTTACCCTCCGGGTTACCAGCAGCCACCGCAGCCGCAGCCTTACCAGCCGCAGCACTACCAGCCACCACCACCGGCGCCTATGATGTCGCCGCCGCAGGTTCAGGAGATCCTGCATGGGATCGATAGCATGCGACGGGAGATGCAAAATGATCGCCGTCACAACCGTGGCATGTTCCAGAAGGTATTCAATTTGCTCAAGGGTAAGAGCAAGAAGGATCGTTGAATCCTTCGATTATCATTTCATGTACTCATGTCCCTGCGTGGACATTTATTCCAGTACCTTACCCCTGCGTGGGTATATCTATCTTATTCTACCCCTGCGTGGGTATGTTATCCTGTTAACCCCTGCGTAGGTTTGTTTTATTTTATTTTGTTATTGTTGTACTTGTTTAGCCCCTGCGCGGGCCTGTTATTCATGTTATTTATGTTATCCATGTTATTTCAAAGTCCCGTTTAGGGCAAATATGTACTGGTATTTTATTTGAAATTTGAAATGGTTAAATTTGAATTTCTCATTTTATTTATATACATGAATATAATAATAAAATAATGGAAAATATCAATTTTTATTTGATTTGCCATTTTATAAGAATCTTAGTAAGGTATAACCTAGCTTGAATGCCTTATTAACAGGCCTGGCCATGATGGTAAAACCTGGTTGAAAGGATTCAACTCCCTGTTAACATCTGAGAACATGTTAACATTCTGGCTAAGCGTGATCTGTAGAATCACACAAGCCACCCTTTTTAATAAATTATCTACAGATTTTATCTGTATACAAGTCTATTAATGACTTGATACCTACGGGTTGTGACTATGTCATATAGTGGCAGTTGTGGTCTATGACTCCCTGCCTAGTAAAGAATTATCTACAGATTTTATCTGTATACAAGTCTATTAATGACTTGATACCTTCGGGTTATGACTATGTCATATAGTGGCAGTTGTGGTCTATGACTCCCTGCCTAGTAAAGAAATATCTACAGATTTTATCTGTACACAAGTCTATTAACGGCTTGATACCTACGGGTTATAACTATGTTATATAATGACAGTTGTGGTTTATGACTCTCTGTCTAGCAAAGGATTATTTGTTTAATTATACAATTTATAGTCCTATAAAAATCTAAATTTGTAATTTAGTAATTGTCCATGTGACTAGGCCTATGGTGCCAATATATATAATTTCATTCCTTGATTGCTAATAAGAGCTTGAATGAAATTTATTAAAATTAACTGCTAAGGTTTTTGATACCATGGTTAATAAATCGTCTAGGACGATAAAACTGTTAGGTTCTAAATTAGACCTTGTCCTTTATTGTAGCTTAAAGCTACGATGGCCAAATCGGAGGAAACCAACAGTCATTCTGGGGAACACTCAGATAATGCAAAGATTCACGTTACCGGTGCAGAATTGCAAGCACTGATAGATAATGCTGTCGCCAAGGCTATGGATCGGCAGTTCAAGGAATCTAGTGGTACTCGGAGTAGGACCCGAACAGAAACGCACGCAAAGCCCAAGACTCATTCTGAGGCTCATAGTAAGCCACCCTCTAAAAAGAGTGAGCCAAAGAAAGTTGAGGATGATAATCACTCCTCCAACCACAGCAGCGTCCCAAAGCAGGAGATTAAGCTGAAACATGACACGTACAGCAGGTCCTGTACGTACAAGTATTTTGTATCCTGCAAGCCCAGAGATTTCACTGGGGAAAAGGGAGCCGTCGATTGTATGACGTGGATTGACGAGATGGATACTGTGGTTGATATCAGCGGGTGTGCTGATAGGGACGTCGTGAAGTACGTGTCCCAGTCATTTAAGGGAGATGCGTTAGCATGGTGGAAGTCACTCCTACAAGCTGCCGGTAAGGCCACACTGTACGGGTTGTCATGGGAACAGTTTGTGGCCCTGATTAAAGAGAACTTCTGTCCGCAGCACGAGGTCGAGCGAATTGAATCGGATTTTGTATCCTTAGTCATGAAGAACCTCGATTGTCAAGCGTATCTTACTACGTTCAACACGCTGTCTCGTTTAGTGCCTTACTTGGTGACCCCGGAGCCGCGTAGGATTGCTCGATTCATTGGGGGTCTGGCACCGGAGATCAAAGCCAGCGTCAAAGCTTCAAGACCCACTACATTTAGATCCGTAGCAGATCTATCCCTCTCCCTCACTCAAGACGTGGTTAGATTGAGAGCCATGAAGAACTCTGAGGAGAACAAACGAAAACGTGAGGATGACACCTCACGAAGATCTGAAAAGCGACATAGAGGGAACAACGACCACAGGAAAGGGTCGGGGTCTAGGAAAAGTGATCATCAGTCGGGTGAGAAACCCAGATGCAAGATCTGCAGGAGGCACCATTTTGGGAGGTGTCGGTTGGAAACGAAATCCCAGTCTTTCGAGAAACGTTGTGGGATCTGCAAGTCCACAGACCATAAAGCTGTGGATTGCAAGAAGATGAAGGATGCAACCTGTTTTGGTTGCAACGAAAAAGGTCATATTCGGCCCAACTGCCCGAAGTTTGCAAAGAAGGCCGAGGAAGGGAAGAAGACTAATGCGAGAGTCTTCAAAATGGACGCAAAGGAAGCAGTCCTTGATGATAACGTCATCACCGGTACGTTTCTTGTAAACGATATTTTTGCTAGAGTTTTGTTTGATTCGGGGGCTGATAAGTCGTTTGTAGATGATAAGTTTTGTAAATTGTTGAACCTTCCTGTTAAAACCTTAAGCGTGAAATATGAGGTGGAATTAGCCGATGGAACCTTAGAAACCGCCTCGACTGTTCTAGATGGATGTGTTATATCCATTAGGAATCATTCCTTCCCGTTATCCTTGCTTCCCTTTAAGTTAGCTGGATTCGACATAGTGATAGGCATGGATTGGCTGTCGAGTAACCAAGCCCAGATTCTGTGCAATAGAAAGCAGGTGATAGTGAAGACTCCGTCTGGTGAGTCACTTACTATTCAAGGAGATACCCAGCATGGATTGCCGGAGCAAGTGTCCATGCTCAAAGCATCCAGATGCATGCAGAAGGGATGTGTCATTTATATGGCACAAGTTACCATTGATGAGCCGAAGCCGAAGATTGAAGATATTCCTGTTATCTCGGAGTATCCTGAAGTGTTTCCTGAAGAACTACCCGGTTTGCCACCGGATAGGCAAGTAGAGTTTCGGATAGATATTATTCCAGGTGCAGCACCTGTAGCAAGAGCACCATACAGATTGGCACCAACGGAGATGAAGGAGTTGAGGACGCAGTTGGATGAGCTTTTAGCCAAAGGTTTTATTAGACCTAGCTCGTCTCCTTGGGGAGCGCCAATCTTGTTCGTTAAAAAGAAGGATGGTTCGATGCGTCTGTGCATCGATTACCGTGAGCTTAATAAGGTCACTATCAAGAATCGGTATCCGTTACCCAGGATCGATGATCTATTCGATCAACTGCAAGGAGCAAGCTACTTCTCAAAGATTGACCTCAGGTCAGGTTATCATCAGTTGAAGGTCAAGGAGGAAGACGTACACAAGACCGCGTTTAGGACTCGTTATGGACATTACGAGTTCCTAGTGATGCCGTTTGGGCTCACTAACGCACCAGCCGCATTCATGGATCTCATGAATCGCGTCTGCAAACCTTATTTAGATAAGTTCGTTATCGTCTTTATTGACGACATCCTTATCTATTCGAAGAGCCAAGCTGACCATGAGAAACACCTTCGTTGTATTCTCAAACTTTTGAATCAAGAGAAGCTTTATGCCAAATTCTCGAAGTGTGAATTTTGGCTTCGAGAAGTCCAATTCCTTGGACATGTTGTAAGCGAGCGCGGTATCCAAGTAGATCCCGCCAAAGTCGAAGCAGTCATGAACTGGCAGGAGCCGAAGACGCCTACGGAAATTCGCAGTTTCCTTGGATTGGCAGGATATTATAGGCGATTTATCGAGAACTTCTCAAGGATTGCTGCGCCCCTAACCTCATTAACCCGTAAGAAGATTAAGTTTGATTGGGGCCCTAAGCAGCAGGAATCCTTTGATATCTTGAAGAAGAAGTTAAGCAATGCACCAGTATTGACATTGCCCGATGGAATAGAGGAATTTGTGGTGTACTGTGACGCATCACATACTGGCATGGGCTGTGTACTCATGCAGAAAGGCAAAGTCATTGCCTACGCTTCACGACAACTCAAGGTGCATGAGAAGAACTACACCACCCACGATTTGGAGTTGGGTGCAGTTGTATTTGCTCTGAAGCTATGGAGACATTACTTGTATGGAACCAAGTGTATCATTTATTCAGATCACAAGAGTCTTCAGCACTTGTTCAATCAGAAGGAATTGAACATGCGTCAAAGGCGATGGATGGAAACCTTGAATGATTATGACTGTGAGATCAGATACCATCCAGGCAAGGCAAATGTGGTTGCCGACGCCTTAAGCAGAAAGGAAAGGGTAAAACCGATCAGAATCAATGCCAAGCGCATTGAGATAAGAAATAATTTGAATGAAAGGGTATTAGCTGCACAGAAGGAAGCTGTGCTGGAAGCTAACTATCCTACAGAAAAGTTAGGAGTAACTGAGGAGCAGTTATCCTGCGATAAAGATGGAATGCTACGCCTAAACGGACGAATATGGGTTCCAGTATATGGAGGACTTCGGGATGTTATCCTTCAGGAAGCCCACAGCTCTAAATACTCAGTTCATCCTGGAGCTGATAAGATGTACCAGGATTTGAAGTCAAACTACTGGTGGATTGGTTTGAAGAAGTCAGTAGCTGAGCATGTAGCCAAATGTTTGACTTGTGCGCAAGTCAAGGCTGAGCATCAGAAACCGTCAGGTTTGCTTCAGCAGCCTGAAATTCCCAAATGGAAATGGGAAATGGTGACAATGGATTTTATCACCAAGTTGCCGAAGACGAAAAAGGGAAATGATACCATATGGGTCATAGTTGATAGACTGACTAAGTCAGCTCATTTTCTACCCATCAAAGAGACGTATAGCTCAGATATGTTAGCTCAATTATACGTCGATAAGATTGTAGCATTGCATGGTATACCTGTATCTATCATTTCTGATAGAGATACGAGGTATACGTCGCATTTTTGGAAGAGTTTCCAACAGTCGTTGGGCACTCGTTTGAATTTTAGTACGGCTTATCATCCTCAGACTGATGGTCAGAGTGAGCGTACTATTCAAACCTTGGAAGACATGCTTCGTGCATGTGCGATTGATTTAGGTGGTAGTTGGGATAAGAACCTACCGCTAATTGAATTCTCCTACAACAATAGCTACCATTCCAGCATAAAGGCTGCGCCTTTTGAGGCCCTATACGGTAGAAAGTGTAGATCGCCCATTTGTTGGGCAGAAGTTGGAGATGTCCAGTTGTCTGGACCAGATATCGTCTTTGAGACGACAGACAAGATCGTTCAGATCCGTGATCGTTTGAAAGCTGCCAGGGATAGGCAGAAAAGTTATGCGGATCCTAAGCGCAAAGATTTTCACTTTGATGTGGGTGAAAAAGTGTTGCTCAAAGTATCACCTTGGAAAGGTGTGATGAGATTTGGAAAGAAAGGCAAGCTGAGCCCGAGATATATAGGACCTTTCGAGATAATCGAACGTGTCGGGGCAGTCGCTTACAAGTTAAACTTGCCTGAAGAGCTTAGTGCCATTCATAATGTGTTTCACATCTGTAATTTGAAGAAGTGTTTCGCTGACGATTCACTGGTTATACCGCATACAGATATACACATAGACGAAAGTCTAAAATTTGTGGAAAAACCTTTGTCGATAGAGGATCGACAGGTAAAGAAGCTTCGAAGGAAGCACGTGCCTATTGTTAAGGTCAAGTGGGATGCCCGTAGAGGTCCCGAATACACGTGGGAAGTGGAATCCACGATGCAAGAGAAATATCCCCATTTGTTGAATAAATCTCGGGGTCGAGATTTCTTTTAAGGGGGTGAGGATGTAACACCTCGAAAAAATTTCGTCCAATAAAGTCTTGACACGTGTCATAAGGTTCCGTTATGTGAAAACATACTTTAGAGGGACTAAAAGTGACAAACAGTGAAAACTATGGAACGTAAGGGTCCAAAGTGTCAACAATGGATAAATAGACTCTATGATAACCCCACATAATGTTTATAACCTTTAACGGATGGTTCATGGATCATACGACGCGGAAATTGCACGAAAGTGAAGTATTGTAAACTATAGGGGCCAAAAGTGTCAACATGTTCAATTTATACCTCTGAGTGAACTTTTGGCAGACCCGAAGCTTTGTATAGCTAATATATACTCACTAGAATATGTGGTAAAAATTTCATGAAGTTTCGTCAACGTATGAGAAAGTTATGGCCAAAACCGTACTTAAGGGACTAAAAGCGTCAACGTCGAATTCAGGGCTTTTCGGTTGAGCGCAAAGTTATCCGAGGGCATTACCATGTTGGTAAAAGTCCTAAGGTTCTTAGAAACCAAGTTTGGGGGTTTACGGGTCGAGAAAAGTAGCCGAAACATCGCGTACAAGTTCAGGGGTCAAAGCTGTCAACATTGGAAAGTTGTTTGGCTGAAACAAGGGTCAGGCGACCCGCCTGGGAAAGCCCAAGCGGGCCGCGTGGGTTGCCCAGCGTGCAGAATTCGTATTTGGGTCATTTTGAGTCCGATTTTGGGTTGGATACAGCTCATTGCACCTCCAATTGCACCAATAACAAGCCTTGCATGGCTACTACTACAGGAACCTTGAAAATTTGGCTTTAAATCAGATTATTGATCATTTCTTGATCATTTTTCCTAGTAACCAAAGTGCTCAACATTCAAGAACCTTCAAGCAAGTTCTCTGGAGATAATCTGATCATCAAGGCCGACTTCTAGTGTCCACTAAACATCTTTAGGACCATTGTAAGCCTTCAATTCGTTCTATAATCCGTTTTTGCTTTGGTTATTGCTAAAAGTCAAACTGGGTGTTCATAACCTTTGACTTTCTGATTAAACGGATTTCTTTCAGTAATTTCTCGAATTGAAACTTGTTATAGATTGGTATTTATGTGGGAAACAAACCCTCTAAAGGTTACTAACTGATTCCCACTACATGCATGCTTAATGTCGAGTCAAACCTATTTCTAAAAAGTCAACAGAAGCGATTTTTGTGAAAAATGACATGATTAATGATATAGATGACATGCAACCTGATTGATCATTGAAAATAACTTGTAATATATATAAGAAGGTGTTTTAATCATCATCAACTCGACAATCTATAGTATAGCCACGAATCGGAACCGAAAGTCTTGTAAAACGATTATTTCGTAGACTATCGATTCGGATTCATACATGCATGTTCGAGATCTGTATTGGAAAGTATTTTTGACTATTTTTATTTTAGTTAAACTTTCTGGAATTTTCCTTGATTGAGTCTATGTTTAGCCTATTCGAATGTATGTTTCCGGTTTATGCATAAAGTTGACTATTTTGCCCTTTTTGATTTAAAACGGGATTTTTTGGAAAAGTGAAAGGATAGAAATCTTTATTTTTAATATATGAACTTGCACCGAAAATTTCGGATCAGTTGGTGGTCCAGATTGTGAGTTATGGCCATTAGCGTAAAACTATATTATAAATTTACATAAACGGCCCTTTTCGCATAGAACCCGTTTCTGGCCACGTTTTGGTACAAAACTTTTACCAACAGAAGTAATATAATATTCTGGGAATTTTGATGATTTTTAATTAACTTTTGGCTGAACGGATCCTAGTTCTCCTAGTCATTTCGGCTTATGTCGGTTTTGACCGTTTTAGCCATAAAATGAGTTTTACACATCCTTTTGACCCGAAACCTTTTCCTACTGATTTTATATGATGAATAAATTATTTTAAGTATTCTGGAAATATAAAAATCTCAGATTTTATTTGAAAACCCGAAAACGCCCTTAAATCGCATATTTAGCGTTCTAAGCGCATAGTAAGCGTTGTACTTGTTTTAAACCTATAAGACTTATACCTACTGATGTAAATTACATATTTTCATATAATAACAGTAAGTATAATATTTTGAACCCAGGTTTCCAGTTTTGGCATTTTTAGCCCTTGTGAAATTACTAAATTGCCCCTACGATGCATAGTTTGGTTTTAAATGATATATTTGGTATATGGGTCATACCCTACTGATATAATATGTTATATTAAGTATATTTACTGTATGAACCAGACCCGAAACTCAGATTTCTAATTTTATCCTTTTATTATCTTTTAAATGACCAAAATGCCCTTCTAAGGCATAAATTGGGTTTAAAACTATTCCGGGCAATATAGAACATAACTTACTGATATAATATCATATTTTAAGCATATTATCTCAGGGAACTTGCATTTGAATCTTTTGGCTACCCGTATCGCCCTTTTCGCGTTCGGGTCGGTTTACGTAACTAGTTTGCGTAAATTGACCAACACGGGTCAAACGATATCATTTTTACTTCAAAAATCCAGAATGTATTTAGTATACCCATATTATACAAGTATTCAAACTTGTCGGGTCTAAATCACATTCTATCCGGTCTTTCGCTTAATCGTGCGTAAACCGTATCATTCCTAAAACTAACCGGTCAAAGCTTAAGCTTAAATAAAAGGCCGTTAGGAATCTAATAGGTTGATTATAAACCTTTGTTCCAGATTAGGAAGCCCGGTAAAAGCTACCACCACTTATCGTTTGTGACTTATACTTGCTCAGGTAAATACATTTTGACTTATTTTCCCTATACGGGCTTGGGGTACGGTATTTAAAATACCGCTTGATCGGGCGCACAAGTCCTGCTCCTTATAGGTGTTCAGTCTTGAATAGCTTGTGCGACTTCGTTTAAACAGTTTTGTCTTACTTAAAAGGCTTTGGGGGGTTGTTGACCGTGTCCCGGATATCCTTGGCATTATCTTACGAGATGGCCACGACCAGAGCACGGGGTGTAGGCGTACACCCGTCGTGTATAACTCTTTGATGTGGTGTGTCAATTAAATCTCTAGCCCGGACAGTAGATCCCGGGCCACCAGAGATATAAGTGCATGTAATTCGTTCACAAGTTTATATTATATAATTATCCCAAGTTAATAAAAATATTTATGCCTTGTGCATTTAAATCAATTTTCAATCATTTTCAAAATGAGTCAGTCGATTTGTATTTACCAGTGTAAACTGACGTATTTTTCCCAAAAGATTAAGTGCAGGTACTATACGGAAATAGGCTGGCTGTTTCCTAGAGAGCGTCCACAATAGTCTCGCAAACTCGGACGACATTTATCTGTTGAACTATTTATTTCTATTTTTATTTGATCCGCCTGTGGATCCATTTCAACTACTGTGATATTTATTATTACACTTTATTTAAAAGTTGAAATGTTTCTATTCTGCTTCCGCTGTGCATTATTATATTGTGTTGATTGTCTATGACGATGCCAACTACGTCACTGTACCCCACACCGGGCCCACCGGTGACACGTGGAAATGGGGGTGTGACATCTAATTAATCCCTTTCGATCACATGTGTATATTTTCCTTCATACCCGTTACGTTTTTCTATGTATGAGTTGGGTCACATATAATACGTTATGATTGTTCGATATGAATTCCATTTAGTTTACGTTTGATTCAATCACAATGCTTATACAGGTTACACTGAGCTCAACTGGATACGTCGAAATGTGTGTTTTCATATGGTTAATGCATCATATATCGTTTGGACTAATTCATTCAATGTTTACGATGTACCCGCGTCGCAACGCGGGCGGGTCTTAACCCTAGTTTGAGTTAAAAAGGACTTTTGAGAAAAAGGACTTTTGGGAAAATGACTTTTTGAAAATGAGTTTTTAAAAAAAGTGTTTGGATTAGCTTATGTGGTGGGGAAAACCAACAAGTCAATAAGTTGTTTTTTTAAAATTGTTTGGCTTAGCTTATTGATGTAAAATGACTAAAAGGAGTGTTATAAGGGGTAATTTGGTAATTTGAAGTTTGAAAAGTCATAAGCTGATCAAGAAATCATAACATGTTAACTTCTCAGAAACTCATTTTCCTTCTATTCAAAAAGTCATTTTAAAAAGGACTTTTGTGTTTGCCAAACACTAAAACTCTTTATTGGCTTTTTTATTAAGTCAATAAGTCAATAAGTTTGTTGGAAAAGCTTAGCCAAACATGCACTTAGGTATTAATAGTTTAAAATCACATTCTAGGGTATTAACCTTTCATTTTGTAACGTTTGGAGGTATTAACGTTATTTGGAGGCTTAAAATCACATTCTATTAGTACCTAAATATGTTATTTTGTGCAAACCACAGGGACTAACTATGTTAATACCCAAGAACTTAATACCTCCAAACGTTATAAAATGAAAAGTAAATATCATAGAAAATGATTTTAAACTATTAATACCTAAATATGTTGTTTTGTGCAAACCATAGGGATTAACTATGTAATTAACTCTATTGAATATAAGAAATGATTAACAAATATAAGAAGTTTCAAGATTTCGTGGCAATTTCTTGTGATTCACTACATTCATTTGTGGTCACAAGTTACATGAGATGTTTTGCATTGTCATAATTATCAACATCATTCCTTTTGCTTTTTTTAAGCAAACTTTATTAGAACAAGGCTTAAAAAAAAGGACCAAACCACAAACTACAACAATTCCTTTTGCTAACCCTTTTAGAGGGTTTTCTCATTTTCCTTTTTTAGACAAAAAATAGTTGTTGGTAATCTCTTAACAAATTTCGGTTTGTTTGTGAAAACATTATTAGTGGTTAAAAATACAAACTGGATTGAATCAACCATGCTTTAGGGTAGACAGTAAGAGTTAAGACTTGCCTTGTCTGACAGCTGCAGAAGCCACGCCACATCGTTGATAAATCAGATGGATCCACGCCCCTAGGTGTGGACCACTACGGATGCGATGGTCTAAGTAGTTGGATGTTTGGGGGTGGATTTGACATTTCATTTGTATTTCTTATAGATTCATCTCGTTTATCATTATGTAATTTGTGAATAACGCGTGAGAATTGGATATTTACAAATTTACAC
This sequence comes from Helianthus annuus, assembly GCF_002127325.2. NCBI lineage: Eukaryota > Viridiplantae > Streptophyta > Magnoliopsida > Asterales > Asteraceae > Helianthus > Helianthus annuus. Next base: position 8,205,859 of record NC_035447.2, on the reverse strand, counting down.
CACGTATAATGAAGATAACACTCCCCAAGACCCAGCTAGAGGTGCAAAAATCAGGTTTGGGTTTGGTCAAAGGTGATCAGTATCGGTTCTTGGTTCAAATAGGTTCGAGTTAAAACCGTTTTATACAAGGAAAATGATCAATATTTGTTTCTATCTGATGTATTTTAGTTTGTATTATTAAATCATACGCGCAACAATTCTAAATCATATGTGAGGTATGATTTAATGAAGCTGGGTAAATTTGTCGAATGTAACAAATATTATTTAGTGATTTCTGTCATAGTTTAAACTGCCATTTTCGTCCTTGAGGTTAGAGTAAAATGTCATTTTCGTACTTGAGGTTTGGTCACTTTTGCGACTTCTATCCAAAGGTTTGTTTTTCTGCATATGGATCCAAAAGGTTTGAGATCTTGCCTTTAAAATAAAAGACACTATAAGAAATAATGATCCACCTTTATTGACTTTCTCCCCTCCCAAACCCTTTAATCATAACAAAAAATGTCTAAAAAAGGTAAAATACCCATGACTTAATGTTATATAAAATGGATGGAGTTAATGAGTTGGATAAAGATGACAAGATTTCAAACTTTTTGGATCAAGATGCGGAAAAACAAACCTTTGGGCGAAAGTCGCAAAACTGGCCAAATCTCAAGGACGAAAACGGCATTTTGCTCTATTTTTATATGCTTTTTTTTTTAAGTTTCTTTTGCTTTAGATAATAGCAGGGAGAGTTGATATGAGATACCTTTTTCCTCATGACGAGTATACATGCATGGATATCATAGGAAGGTAATTGTTTTCATGTAATATAATTTGTTAAACCATATAATAAAAGTATTTTTGTTTTTGTTTCTTTATCCATATGATATTTGATTTTGCATTTTAAAAATGCTCATTTGACTGTATAAAGGAGGAAGAACACAGGGCTTCTCAAGAAGCTCGAGCTAAAGCCGCTGAAGCCGTCGAAACAGGAGAGATTGGAGGAAGAACATTGGCTTATCTCTCAGAAGTGATCTACAAGCCACTGGTGAATAAGGTGAATTCTTAATCTTTTTTTATTCATTTACTGTTGATTAAACTGACGAGTATTAGCTTAGAGTAAAATGCCATTTTCGTCCTTGAGGTTTGGTCACTTTTGCGACTTCTATCCAAAGGTTTGTTTTTCTGCATATGGATCCAAAAGGTTTGAGATCCTGCCATTAAAATAAAAGACACTATAAGAAATAATGATCCACCTTTATTGACTTTCTCCCCTCCCAAACCCTTTAATCATAACAAAAAATGTCTAAAAAAGGTAAAATACCCATTACTTAATGTTATATAAAATGGATGGAGTTAATGAGTTGGATGAAAATGGCAAGATTTCAAACTTTTTGGATCAAGATGCGGAAAAACAAACCTTTGGGCGAACGTCGCAAAACTGGCCAAATCTCAAGGACGAAAACGGCATTTTGCTCTATTTTTATAGGCTTTTTTTGAAGTTTCTTTTGCTTTAGATAATAGCAGGGAGAGTTGATATGAGATACCTTTTTCCTCATGACGAGTATACATGCATGGATCTCATAGGAAGGTAACTGTTTTCATGTAATATAATTTGTTAAACCATCTAATAAAAGTATTTTTGTTTTTGTTTCTTTATCTATATGATATTTGATTTTGCATTTTAAAAATGGTCATTTGACTGTATAAAGGAGGAAGAACACAGGGCTTCTCAAGAAGCTCGAGCTAAAGACGCTGAAGCCGTCGAAACAGGAGAGATTGGAGGAAGAACATTGGCTTATCTCCCAGAAGTGATCTACAAGCCACTGGTGAATAAGGTGAATTCTTAATCTTTTTTTATTCATTTAGTGTTGATTAAACTGACGAGTATTAGCTTAGAGTAAAATGCCATTTTCGTCCTTGAGGTTTGGTCACTTTTGCGACTTCTATTCAAAGGTTTGTTTTTCTGCACATGGATCCAAAAGGTTTGAGATCTTGCCATTAAAATAAAAGACACTATAAGAAATAATGATCCACCTTTGTTGACTTTCTCCCCTCCCAAACCCTTTAATCATAACTTTAAATGTCTAAAAAAGGTAAAATACCCATGTCTTAATGTTATAAAATGGATGGAGTTAATGAGTTGGATGAAGATGGCAAGATTTCAAACTTTTTGGATCAAGATGCGGAAAAACAAACATTTGGATGAAAGTCGCAATACTGACTAAATCTCAAGGACGAAAACGGCATTTTGCTCTATTTTTATATGCTTTTTTTTTCATATGTAGTCTGAACACGAGATCATGTTTTATATCATGGCTTCTTTGTTCAACTGATCATGTTTTGATCCTTGCTTTATATCATCGTTTCTTAAATCATGGTTTCTTTGTTCAACTGATCATGTTTTGATTCAATGCATACTTTCGAATTGATTTAGCATGTATGATTTGGCGGTGAATCTCTTGCAAAGTATCAATGGGCTGGGACTATCTACGAATGGGAACAAGGTTATACATGCAGTTTTTTGGTAATGCTATGGAGAATTTAGAAAGCACATAACGAGAAAGTGTAACTGGCAGAAACATCTACATCTATAACTATGAGTTGGTTGAAGAGATAAAGTAAGCATCTTTCGAATTGATTTAGCATAGATCAAGATTCATATGAGTAACATGGAGTGATTGGCGTATATTAGATTTACAATCTAAATTTTTTTATGCTTGCTGTACAACACTATTTGCTACTTTTGTTGTATGTTTTAGTAGCAACTTACTCATGAAGTTGTCAAAAAGAGGTAAGAAGATTTGTGCATTTATGTATTTTTTTTCTCACAAGATCTTCATGTTTTTTTTACCATAAGAATGGTTTGAACATTTTGAGTTTTTTTTAATCAACACTATCACTATCTGAGTAGAAGCTCAGGTGTTTCAAAACAATCGTCGTAGATGCTTCATGTACATATTGGCCTCAGATGGGAAGTGAAGATATAGGCGGAAGGTCATTGGTCTCAAGTTTGAATCCGATCCCTACTGGTTTTACATTCCGTTAGTGGAAATCGGGCATTATTTGGAGGATAAATCGATCTTAGCAGAAGGCTTTTGATTACTTTTTTTCCATCGAAGACATAAAGGAAGCCAGTAAGTTCTTTTATTGTTTCTATTTTACATAACGCAAAGAAGAAAATAACCAAGTGGGTTATTAAATTAACTTGGTTGATATTCGAGTGGTGTTCTTGGGGTTTCATCATAAGAACAAGAAGATTACTTATTAAAAGATCATGTCAGAATTAGCCCTTTTAATAAATGTTATAATTTATCCTTTATAAATTTTAGTGATTTACAAAATTATTGTCATGATTTATATACAAATATTGTAAAAAAAACTGATCTCAGACAATTAAAATGAGTTTAGTTGATGATCATATTGGAAAGTATGGAAAAGTTGACCAGTGCTTGACCATTTTCTAACATATTAAACAAATCTCGGGTTAACTGGTACATGGGTGGGTCGGGTTTATTTTTGTATTCAAATCAGTATGATAAGTGTTGAACAAGATGGTTTTAACTTAAATCTCGGGTTAACCGATACCGGTAGCTCATAAGTTACCACAAGTCTTGATGGCTACCACTCATTTTTAGCGTTTTTAGTTCTGTTGTCCGATGACATGTATTAGACTCAACCGGAGTTATCATAAGAATTAGCATGTGATGAGGATTCCGATTCTGAGTTGTCCGATTCTGGTTGAGATCTCCTATGTTCATAAATGATGTTCTTGCAGGTTACTTTAGTAATCCGGAGGCAACCGCATCTACTTTAGACTCAACCGGATGGCTAAGAACCGGAGACCTATGCTTAAGATTATGAGGAAAGATCTGATACAACTTGCAACTTCCCGTTTGTAAGAAAGAATAAGAAGATACATGGACGGGTGAATTCATTAAATAACTTAATTGTGTCTAAACTTAATTAGTCGACAAGTTTAATGTATTCTTAAGTACTAGTGGGAAACCCGCGCGTTGCAGCGGAGTCTATAAGACATGACTGGAACATAACTCAAACCTTAAAACAATAAAAAATCACATAAATTGTATACAAGTATATAAAAACAAAAGCTTCTAGTTGTCTCCGCTGACCCCACCGCGACACTACCACCATCATTGTTGTCGTCGTTACTTCAAAACATGATTTAGTCCAAATCATATTGGTACTTTTTTAGAATGACTTGTTTTGACGGAACCCATTTTAATTACTTTTGAACAATGTGTAAAAAGTAATAGAAATTACATTATAAAAGATAATCCAACCAAGTTATCCTTATACTTTGTTTAATTCAATTCGTAATATATTTTTAAGCCATAATTCAATTGGTTCCCTTGCTTGTAATTTGTTTGGATTGAATCTGTCCATCTCTTTTTCTTTTGAAGGCCAACAAAGGAAAATGTATTATAAACAGAGCTAACAGTGAATAGCCCAAAAACCATACATCTCCAAAGTTTTAACTACAAACAGACAAACAAACAAAAACCAATCTCACACACACATACACCAAAGATTAATATTACATCAGCTCACCTGAAGATAGCTCATGACTATCCCCTTTCTTCTATCGAGGTTTGCTTGTTGCCTATTAAAATCCATGTCATTTCCGCTTCGCCAAATACACCAAACTGTTTGTTGTTTGCATAACCGCGCATACAACTCGTCTCCATTTCACATATCCCCTGATGTGCTTATGCATACTCATCGAATCTCTGGTTTAGAGGACAAATACCGGCTGAACTTTACACCAATGCGCCACAAAATCCCACACCGAGCCAGATTGCAAAAAATTAACCAGTGTTCAGATGTCACTGACTCACGTGTCACGATCACCGCAAAATATACACTGGATGAATTCATACTTAACATTTCTTCTAACCAACACCACCATGGTTGGGACCCTATCCAAGGCCACCCTCCACATAAGAAAGTTATCCTTAATGGGTTGTGATAAAAGATTAGGTAAGGTTAATCAATTTTGAGATTGCATCTGTCGACCAGGAGCTTACCAGTTCCTTTTCGTTTATAGTCAACAACCAAAAGTTTGGCTTCACCTGTAGCTCCACAAAAAATGAATTATACATCAGTAATAAAATAATGATAACGAATTGTAGAACAACTTATGGTATATATTAAAGGTGGCGTCTTTGACTCGTTTATTGTGTGATCATTGATGTTTATCTCTCACGGGTCAAAACCGTAAAATTTATCTAAGAAAATATATATCTTACAAGAAAGCATGTCAAATAGAATAAACAGGTTTGAATCCGCCCAAGTGTATATTGCCACCCTTTTATACAAATAGTGGGAATGTTCGCGCGTTGCAGCGAGTGTCCCGTGGATATCTAATTCAATTTGTTTGTTGAGTTAAATTTGGTTTGGTCCTGTTATTTTGATTAAATAAATACGTATAAATGAAAATGAGCCACTATAAGCGATTATTAACAAGGTATGAACAACTCATAAGTTTCTTAATTGGTTAAATATGTTATTAATAATAATCGTACTAATAGTCTTTCACAAGGGGTTTAACCGCACATGGGGTCAGCCACACAGATGTGGTGTTGACACATCATGGAATTATGCAACTCACATACCTTTATTGCAACCTGTTTATATATCTTATTCTAAATTGTAGTTTCAAAAGCCTTGCATTTGCTCTCAAAATAAATGAAGAATGAGTTTTTTCTTTTTGCAGTTGATCAACGCACCTTCCGGGGCCGTATCAATCCCAGCTTCGAATACCAAGCTGCCAGAATTAAACTAAGGACACTAATTGATCCATCTCGAAAAAAAATTCTAAGCAAGAGTCTTTACATAACTAAAATTTAAAATTCCTACCCTAAAACTCGATTATCCAAAATCTCTAGAAATTGCCTCTGTAATCTGTATTGGTAAAAGTTGGTTGGTCACTTGGCCATTGCTTAATGTTTATTTAAGAACATATTTTTACAAAAATTAAATGTGTGTATAAATGGTTTTAACTAAGAGAAGCCTATTAAGTGCTAAGTAGAAGTGCTTTTCACAAAACGACTCAAATGTTTTTTGACAAATAAGTAATATGAGAGGGCACAAGCGTGATGTAGATTTTGTCTGAACTTCTAATGCATTTCTATTATCGTGCCATTATGTAGGTTTGTATTCGTGCATTAGCTACCAAAAGGGCACTTTCAAGGACCATTGTTTACCACATGCAAACAAAATAAGAAACTTGTGAAAGTACTACCTACCAATACTTCAAAAAGCGACACTCTTGAATCTTGATGACAATAAATTTAGAAACGGGAAGCTACCCGCTGTTTTCTAGAACAACTATTCAAGCCTGCAGCAAATAACATCCTTAAAGGAGTTGTAGTTCAGAGCTGCAAAATCACCAAAAATTTAAACAATCAGTTAGTATCATGAACTCATTAGTCATTGAGGCATTACATCAAATACCTTATGGGCATATATAAGAAACCTTGAGTGTGTGTCATCAACAGTCAGTTTGTCCACCAAGTAGACAGTCTTCTCACATGTCATGCATTTCTAGGTTGTACCTGCAAATGCCATTAGAATTTTGAGCTACAAATGATGTTGTGTGGAGTGGTTGAAGGATAATGTTGGGTTGAAGAAAAGGAAAGTAACACATGATAAGGAGATCCAGGACAATCATTTTGTGTGAATTCAAGTAGGCGACTACCTGTAACCAATGTAACGAATCATTTCTTCAAAAGAATTCCAACTAAGCAACAATTTGTCACCTTCGTTAATTAATATGGATGCATATTGGTTGATTTAAAAAGATATCAACTCCATATAACCATATGCACAAACCACATATGAAAATTCCTTAGTTTTACCCATGTCCATGTATGTATACGAAAAAACCCAATTTAAAACCTCAAGACTCTACACCTATTGTATAAACAGAATAAATCAAAGTAAAATTTACACTAAACCCTAAACTCTTCATAAACCACACAGATATGAGAAGAAAATAGATGAAACACTTGGATCAGTGTTTTACGTTAGAGAACTATGGTTCATGCATCTGCAACTTTTTTCCATCATCCCTATAATCAAAAGAGCAAAACTATATACATTTCACTTACTTAGAAAAAAGGTGCTCAGATCAATAGATCATCTAACCAATAAATATATATAGATGCAAATAAGGATAATAAAAAAATGAGTTAAAAATAGCTTACAAAGCACTGCCGAGTTGTATACCAGCCTCAAGAACCGTCAAGGATTCATCATAATAGCATCTCCCAATTGGACTATACACCATTTCCATCTTCTTCAATAAAACTCAGATGTGACCTTCACACTTTATATACACACACATGACTCAATTTCTTTGATACATGAGTGTATAGCCAGAAAGAAAGATGAGACTCAAAAGAGATTATACATGTGTCTATGTTTCTTTATTTGTACTAACTGCTGCATCTCTTGTACCTTGATGCATGAACTCACTGGCCACAAAGCTTGATTCATAACCGAAAATCCAAACTAAACCATAAAATTCGATTGTAGTAATCTGCTTTGGTTAGTAGAGAAACCTCACAAACCAAATAAAACAACTTCGACTGAGATAACGGGAAGCCAAAAACTTGATCAGTCAGAAGAAGAAAAAGAACAGATAATATGGCGATTCAAAAGATGAAAAATGTGTATTTTTAAATAAATGGCGTCGTAAATTGTAATAGATGATATGAGAAAACAAACCGGTGGTGTATTCCATCTTCCATTCAATTGATGGTGATGAAGAGGGGATTCAATTGTAGGCGATGGTGATGAAGAGTGTTAGATACATTGCAGGGGGGCAAGAGACTAAGAGGAGGAATGAGAATCATTAATTTTGACTTATCAATTTCCACTCATCAATAGAGACGGTTTCAGTCTGATCATCAAATCATATACGGTTTTAATTTCGAGATTCAATACATGATTTGATTAAAGAATTAAACTCAGTATTTGTAACTGATGATCGAGTCTCAATCATGCAACTTTTCAGTAGTGATACGAGGAGTCTCAATTTCAATACTTCAATACTGATGTTCGCTGACAAGGGAAATAATGGAAGGAAAGAGCAAAGGATTTCGGATTTGAACTGGACCATTCACATGCCATCTTAAAAGTTGAAAGAAAATTACATTTCTGTCCTAGGGAAATGTATTATATAGTAATATAGAAATATAGATTATGCGAATGTGAATTCATTAAATAAGTTCATCATATTTTACATATAAACGTAGGCTTACATTCAATGTTTACGATGTACCCGCGTCCATCGGACGGATGTCCACCTAGTATATTATATATCAAATCATCATAGATATGTGTCCACTTATTGACTAAAAGTTAAGACCCGTTTGGTAACGACTGACCAAAACTTAACAGACCCAAAAGTCCAAAACAATGACAAGTGAGATTAACGAGATTAATGCCGTAAGCCACAAGATACACAAAGGAAATGTCAAATCTACCACCAAAACATCCTGAAACAAGTCTAGTCTTATGCTTGTCGTTACAACTAGTTGATGTCCCGTCCGCGTTGCAGGGCGATGATCGAATAATCCTCAATCAATTAAAAAACACAACTATAATTTTGCTAGGAAAAAAAACTAAAACGATGATAAGACCGTAATTGTCGGCTCAGGGCAAAACTGTAATTTTTCAGGACTAATGAGCGAGTGTTAGGCAGCTCTTTAACACGAATTTTTTTTTATTGGAGTAAACCAATTAAAATAAAAAACTTTTATAGTTTTGCAAAAAAAAATAAAACGATGGGAAAAGCATAATTTTGACCGAGGTCGAGATGATAATTTTAATTCAGGGATGAAATCGTAAATTAAAAGGACCAATGGGGGAGTGCCAGGCACCTGCTGGCATGACTGCAAATTTACACTGGGGAAAATTGTAATTTAACCAGGAAAACAAACAAAAACGATGGAGAAAATGTAAATTTAAGTTGGGGGAAAATCGTAACTTGGCTGTGAGAAAAAAAAATAATAGCAAAACTCTAAATTTAAACGGGGCAAAATCGTAATTTTTAATCGAGGAGAAAATTGAAATTTTTAGCTGGGAGCAAAAGCGTACATTTATTTTTAAGTGTGGGGTAAAAACATAATTTTGAACTGATGGAAAATCATAATTTTAAAGAAAAATACTAATGGTAAAAGTGTAAATTTAAACGGGGCAAAAATCGTAATTTTTAACTGAGGGCAAAGTCGAAATTTTTAGCCGGGAGCAAAAGCGTTAATTTATTTTTAAGTGGGGGTAGGAACAAATTTTGAACTGATGGCAAAATCGTAATTTTAAGGAAGAAAACTAATGGCAAAAGTGTAAATTTAAACGGGGCAAATCGTAATTTTTAACCGAGGGCAAATCGAAATTTTTAGCTAGGAGCAAAAGCGCAAATTTATTTTTAAGTGAGGGTAAAAACATAATTTTGAACTGATTGCAAAAGCGTAACTTTTAAGCGGGATAAAATCGTAAATATGTTGGGCCAATAGAGGAGTGCCAGGCAGCTGCCTGGCACTATTCCCCCTGCCGCCCATTTAACCCAATAGAGTGCAGACACTATAATGTAGTGATTATTGAGATAGAAAGTGAAGAAATGGTTGAAGATTGTGGGTTTTGAAAATAATGAGTTTTGAAGTTAATGTGGAGAAAAACGAAGAAGGAAGGATACGATTGACAAAAATACCCTTCCTCTTTATTTTAAATTTTGTCACATGTCATAATTATATTGTTTCCTATTCTTCCTAGCCAAATTAAACTCTCTATTTGATCCTCACCCTATAAATATATTATTAATATTATGGTTATAAACACCAAAATAGATTAGCTTCTTCTCCAAGTTTTCTTCTATTATATATATTTCCCATTGTATCTCTTATATGATATATCTATCAATGGAATATCTCTTTCTCTCTACATCTCTTTCTCTCTACATCTCTTTCTCTTATTGTTTCCTATTAAGCTAGTTTCACAACAAAAATAACAATAATTTCACAAATCACATATTTTTAGCGTACCCATACCAAGATCTAAAGCTTCTTTTCCTATCCCCTCAAAGCTCAATGAAAAGGAGATTTGACATCCTACAACCACAAAGCCAACGACACCGGAGTGGTTACAAGTTTGGAAACAATTATTAAACCTTACAATCTATACCAACAAGAAACATAAACAAAACGATCGCACCAATAACAAACATAAATTAAAATTTACCAAAATTCATACCAATAACAAACATAAATTAAAATTTACCAAAATTCATACCAATAACAAACATAAATTAAAATGACCATACGTATTGAGTTGAAAATTAGAAACAAAGAACTCAAAGAAACCAATCATCATCATCCATTGCAAATTAACCTTAAAATTGACCTTATTTTGGTAAGAGACCAAGCAGTATGACACCATCTTTGGATTGTCACAAAAAGACTTGCACCCAATGCAAATCTTACTTCCAACATCAATCTTCTTTAGCATGGGAATTTTTAACGTGCTCGTCATCATCATCACCAATTATATGTCCTTAAACCCAATCTCAACCATTAATACTAACAAACAAACACAAATAATGTCTATATCCAATAAGCTATCTGATTTTTGTTAAAATCATATCTTTTAAATCTCTAAATCTTGCTTTATTGTCACCTAATACTCTATTAGCAAAGGAGAGTTTTAAAACTATTAGCAAAGGATAGTTTTGAAACCCGTTACATCAAAAGTTATGTTAAAATAAGCTATCTAATTTAGTAATTTATGTCAAAATATTTCTTGAAATCTCTTAATCTAACTTCAAATGTTTTTTTAAGAGTTAATTACTGTTTTCGTCCTTGTGGTTTGTTAAAAATCACTATTTCAGTCAATTAGTTTAAAAATTGCGATTTCAGTCCCTGTGGTTTCACTTTCGTAACCATTTCAGTCCACCTCCGTTAACCCCATCCATTTATTCTGTTAAATACACGTGAATTGACCATAATGCCCTTATTAATAAAAAACAAAAAGATATCTAAATGAGTTGATTACTGTTTTCGTCCCTTTGGTTTGTCAAAAATCATTATTTCAGCCCATTAGTTTAAAAATTTGTGATTTCAGTCCCTATGGTTTCACTTTCGTAACCATTTTTGTCCAGTCTCCTAACACCGTTAAGTTTTTGCGACCCATTACCCCACCCTAATTAATATCTTCCTAGTAGCATCAGTTAGGAGACTGGACTGAAATGGTTGTGAAAGTGAAACCACAGGGACTGAAATCACAATTTTTAAACTAAGGGACTGAAATAGTGATTTTTGACAAACCACAGGGACGAAAACAGTAATTAACTCATTTTAGATATCTTTTTGTTTTTTATTAATAAGGGCATTATGGTCAATTCATGTGTACTTAACAAAATAAATGGATGGGGTTGACGGAGGTGGACTGAAATGGTTACGAAAGTGAAACCACAGGGACTGAAATCGAATTTTTAAACTAATGGACTGAAATAGTGATTTTTGACAAACCATAGGGACGAAAACAGTAATTAACTCTTTTTTTAATGTTTGAACATCAAAAGTTATGAAAAAAGAAAGAATTCCTAAATACTTTTGACTTCAAATCTGCTGCAACATATAATATCAAATATTCACAAATAATAAGAACAAAGAAAACAAACACTTTAACATTAGAAACTAAAAGAGAACGTAAGAGACGGGGTGTTTGGGAAGTAAAAGATATACAAGCAATCTCAGACACCTCTAAAACAAACATCAAATACGATGGACGTGTTGTCACACCCCCACAATTCACAAGCGGAGTATCACCGCAGGAGGCGTGACTGACCAGGATCTAGCCACCAATTACATTGAATTCATAGGTATATTTAAATAAAACTTTCATATATTAACATTGAGTGTTACAGCTTTACAAATAATTTACAGTATACAGCGGAAGCATAATTCATTCGTTAAGTGTTTATAATCGTATATAAAAACCATTTGTCTTGTTTTATGATTCCATGTATCTCGACCCTTGACCACTCCAGCCTCCCAGACAGCAAGTTCCAACAATAAGCATCTAAAGACCTGCAAGGCATGTAACAACAAGTCAACAACAAAGTTGAGCGAGTTCACAGTTGGTGTTCATTGTTAAGTTATTTCAAAAACCAGGAGTTCATTTGTAAGTCGTAAGTTAACCAGTTTACCCTGTTTCCCAAACATATCCATAATCAGTGGGGGCTTCCCCATGTTAACCACTAGACCCATTTACCATATCAACCACTGACTAAAGTAAGTTGGTGCCCTGACGTCAATGTCTATCATCATTGACTAGTGCCCAGATCCATTAGTTCACGCCCGTCCTCTGCGGCACGGTGTGAGGCTTGTCACACCTAAATAGCGCTATCTAACTAATGACCCGCTCGCCATTGGCCCGGCGATTAAGTCGATATAAAAGGAGGGACTTCATGATAGAGAGTTTTGGTCTAGTATCCGTGTTGTCACCCTTCAGTAAAGAGGGTGTGTACGAAATCCCCAAACCAGGAGATTACGTAGGTTCCAAGTTAATTCTTATCACGTGTTGTCACCCTTCAATAAAGAGGGTGTGTACTTGTCCCAAACCAGAAGATCACGCAGTTTCAGTTTAAATCCTTTACCCATTCCCAATCCTTGGGAATCCCATGCCTCGTGGAAAGTATGAACTCACCTTGGTTTTGCTCGGTATGACTAGTTACGCGTTCAAGTTGATCAAACCAATTCTAATATAGTTACCGATGTCAATCAGACTCATGCACCAAAAATCCACGTATTATAACAAGTTGTAAACACAGATTGATCATCTCGTGGCACGTATGGCATAACAGTTCACGTAAGTTCATATCACACGTAGTTCACATAATGCACAATAAATATTCGAATCATAAATAACTACGTAACACAAACATGACCGACTAACCATACTTACAGTTCGTTACCTTATTCAAATCAAGGTGCGGCCCACTGGGCGCTACCGATATGAGTGTGTGTAACTCATCCAGCCCAAGTTCACTTTAATAACATAACTACATGTTAACACTTAGTTTTAACATCCTAATTTGCAACAGCCCATTAGGCTTCGGCCCACACCCTATGCACCCATGCCCATATTTATAAAGCAACACTTCTGGCCTGCTGTTGATTTTTGAATGATTGGATCCACGATCAATATGAGCCATAGGATGCTGGCCCAAACAATTATATTTATATGCAGCCCAAACAGTTCACAGTGGGCTACACCCACTGTTCCCGTCCCCTATGCGGCCCAGCTAATACAATCCACAAAATTTGTGCAACTATTTTAATTCACAAATCCCCGGCCCAAGCAATTCACATTTGTATTAGTCCAATACTAAATTCAATCTATAAAGTGTTTGTTTCAATATTATAAACCTTCCCACATACAAATAGTAGCCATTAATATTATCACATATCATCATAATTTCCAACCAGTCTCCTAACATTATCTTTCATAAATTCATGAGCTAATATTTGGCATTCATTATATTCATGTTACACATCCACAGTTCCCTCATGCGCCCATGTATCCTGCTAGTACTACCCGGCCCACTCTAGTGAGGCCCAACAGCATAATAGGCCCAGGTCACATGTCAGGTCCACTAAATAACAGTAAAGGAGCTGTGTAATTCAGCCCATGCGTGCAGGTGGAACTGTTATTTGCTGGACCCATATACTTGTGTGAAATCCAAATAAAATTACATGTTGATTACCACATCTAATCGGCCCACCCAACTTTCATGAATCTATTAGTTTTATCATAGCAGTCCAACTTAAGTTATGCACACAGAACCTCGGCCCAAGTGCTACACAATTTGGGCCATTAACCCTACATACCCTATTTGTTTAACAAACTATTACAAATCAAAGGTTCCCATCATGCACAATGATCAGTAATACTTCAATTTGGACATCATTCATATGAACAACCACCACATAATAATTCTAATATACAAATCATATAGCCGATCACAAGTATTAGACTATTTTACTCATTTATCCTTCTAATAATCTCCCATACAACATGGTTATCATATTGTTATGGACTAATACCATTGCAAGGTATGGGACTCGTCCCACATCGGTTGTATGGGCAACTAATGTGGGGTTTATAACCCAAATGGCACCCTTTCCCACTAGGCTAGTCTTTTGGGACAAGTTCTACCAATTGGGTTGTAACAATGGTATCAGAGCCAGACTCGTTTGTTGCCCACGGAGGAAGCCGTCACAACCAACGAGAACGTTGACCTTCCCAACGAGGACGTTGGTCCTTAAGAAGGGTCGATTGTTATGGACTAATACCATTGCAAGGTATGGGACTCGACCCACATTGGTTGTATGGGCAACTAATGTGGGGTTTATAACCCAAATGGCACCCTTTCCCACTAGGCTAGTCTTTTGGGACAAGTTCTACCAATTGGGTTGTAACACATATATCACGTGTGAACACCTCAAATCAATTAGGCACACATACAAACAGGATTAAACGAACAAGATTCAGTATGAATACAATATACTAACCACACGCTTGATCCAATAGGATGATGTTTCGAAGGGGGGGGGGGTCTTGTCTTCTGTCGTCGCACAATCAAGGAGGAAGAATAGAAGGGAACTAGGGTTGCAAATGTTGTATACGTATGCTAATGCAAAATATGAGGGAAACCGTAAGAATTAAGTATTTAACCAATTTGGGTTTGCATTAAGTCTTGGAGGTGTGGGCGGCCCAATATCATTCTAAACATAAAAGTGTGATTTAGCAGCCCAATACAATTACAAAGCATAACCTAATTTAATTACAAAACGTAAGAGTGGGGTGCGGTCCAATTGTGTAGCGGCCCAAAGGTACAAGTGACCGGTCCAATTTTTGTTAGAGATAAAGGCGACCCAAAACGTAGGTGTAAGCTAATTAACAAAATTATTACAAGTTAAGTTTGAGTTTAACGGAATTGTAACGGTACAGATTAACGTCACTGATTGCGAAAGTTCGGGTTGTCACATCATCCCCAACTTGACAGAAATTTTGTCCCGAAATTTAGCACGTAGTTACTGAGGAAGCTAGTTAGGTTGCATGGTTTCTTGGTTTTCCTGGGGTGTCACACGTGTTGCTCTTTTCTTTTTTCCTACAGAGAAGGTAAGAGTATTCTTAATTTGAACTAAGTAGAAAAACAAAATTTGAGTGACAAATTGTTGTTCATGAAACTACCAAAATCTCCAATTAAGAAGCGTCAAAGGGAAAGTTAATTCAGCAGAATAGAAAAGGTCAAATAGGAACATGGTTTACGGAATTTATACATATATATATATATATATATATATATACACACACACTAGGTTAGAACCCCGTGTATTACAAGGGTTGAATAAATGTAATTTTATATGCCAAATTAAAACAATTATTCTTTAAAAATCTCGTTTATTATACGGGTTGAACAAATGTAATTTTATATATTAAATAATAAAAAAAATTATATCTCTAAGAACCTCATGTATTGTACTGAATAAATGTAATTTTATATACCAAATAATAAAAACTCGTGTATTGTACGGGTTGAATAAATCTAATTATATATACTAAATAATAAAAAAAAAAGTTATATCTTTAAAAACACTGTGTATTACACGCGTTAAATAAATGTAATTTTGTAACATTGTATATTACACGGGTTGGATAAATGTAATTTTATAAACTGAATAATAAAAAAATTATATCTTTATAAACCCCGTGTATTATACGGGTTGAATAAATCTAATTATATATACTAAATCGTCATCATCATCATACTCAGTAAATCCCACAAATAGCAAAGTTAAGGTAGGGTCTGAGGAGAGTAAAATGTAGAGGCTGCTTTCAGTAAGACCCTCGACTCGATAGTAGTTTTGCATCAAGCTTTGGACATAAGGCACATAACACTCAGCAATCGGGACAAAGACCGATTAATGCATGTTCCCTTTTGTCTTTCTGCTATCAACGCCACCACATGATGATGATGCATGATTAACCGTCCGCCGATTTTAACGTTATTTTCACAAATTTAGTGAATTAACGTTAAAATTAGTGCAATTTCACTTTTGCCCTCTGAGCGTCCACACATATATACATTATTAAAAGTTAGATTAGATTATATATGAAATTAAGTGTATAACAAAAAGTCTTTATGAATTTCACGTAGAAATAATTGGAATCCTTTATTAAAAGTAGGTTATATTATATATGGGTTTATAGGTGTGAGTAATTGTGATTATTGAATTGTTGAATTTTGAGGGTTTTGAAATGTGAATTTGATTATGATAGATTATATTTTAGTTTTAAAACTTCTAGAATGATTGAATCAAATAAAAGGATTATGATTGCATTTTTTTTTTTTAAATTTAGTTTGTACTTATCTTTTCCATTCAAATGGGACAGAAGTAAAATTATTGGGTTTCACATTTGTAATTAGTTATTTTTTTATTAAGATGCTATCATTCTATTTGCTCGTGTTCAAAATGATATGTATATATAAAATTTAATTACATGGCCCTTGACATCTTTTTGTTTTACAAAACAGTTAATTATAACTACAGGGTTGTTTGTGTAATAAATAAAACTTAAAAACTAACTTCAGTTAAAAATAAACGGAAGTTCATTGAGAACCAACATGTTAATAGGTAGGATTATTGTATACCAATTACGTAGTTAGGATTATTATTTACTAATGGGGCAAATGTTAGTTTATTAAAAACCAATTTTCCAAAACCATACGGTACGTGACAAAACAGCTACCTTCCTAGATATGGGGAGTGCTAAGCCTAACCATATATTAATAAATTAGGATGAGTGATACGATAAAGACTCATGCGACATTTTTAAAACCCAAGTGCAATGAATCTATGAATCAAAGCCTTTATATTAAATAAAAAAATAATTATAAGTACAAAGTTGTAACAAACCAGGTAAACTAAATAAAAAAAGTGTCAATTTGGTAAATAATAATATTAAGTATGAAATGGTAGGAAATTACAAATGTAGACATCTTTAATGAATGACACGTGTCCAAAATCAGGTTTCTTTTATTATATAGTGTATATATATATATATATATATATATATATCATTTTCTTTGCGTATTTAAAGAATTAAATTAATTAAACAATAAATGTCAATATTGTAGAAAACTTTCCCTCCAAAATGATGGATTGTCAAGGATATCACGTGGCAACCCAAGTTCTTAATTTATTAAATAGGATAGATATATGTAAATCCACATTTGATTTGTTTATGATCTTCAATAGTCTAAGGGGTTGTTTGTTTAGCTCTTAATGGTTCAGACCTCTTATTGGTTCAGCACTTAATGGTTCAGACTGTCACACCCCAACCAATGGCGGAATCATCGGAGTGGGACGAAGAAAGATTGCTCATCACACATAATGCTATTTTGTGACAATAATTAAATAAAAACCATTTCATTTCATAACTTCAAATTGTCAAACATTACATGAAAATTCCAATAACAACAAATACATGACATTAACATAATGACAAGAACAAAATTGATACAACATATTAAACCTAAGGCGTCTATATGTGTATCTAAGCATCGTCGCTACTTCAATTTCATAGCATCATCATCCTTAACCTGTAACATGTTTAAAATAAAGTTCAATGCAAAAGCAAAGGCGGGTATACAAGTTTTCATACATACATAGCATAAAAATGAGTTTAAACGATTCCACATGGCAAGCTATTGATACAAGATAAACATTAAAATCGGCATGTGTTTAACAAATCAAACCAATGATGAAATGCAATAAGCTCATGACATAACCTCAAGTCTACCGGTGGTGCGTTAATCCTATAGTGCTATATATGTCAAGGATAGGCTAGATCGAAGCTAATGATAAGTCTAACACAAAACGTATAACCCCAAGTTCAATGTATCAAGTAATCAAGTATGCAGGCATGTATAAGGAATGTTTGTGCATTTACGAATAAAGTTTAAGTGTAAGTTTCATAGATAAACATGTTACACCCCAAAACGTGGTAAACGTAAAAGGGGGTTCGAGTATACTCACGGTTTTGCAAGCTTCCACTTGATATCCCACGAGTGTTTGGTTGATTAGATTGGAGCACCTTGTACTTCTACACGAAGAAACATAGGTGTGTGACTGTGTGAGTATGGAGAGTTTAAAGGAAGATTAAAGACTCGGAGTTTAAATTACATGAAAATAACATATGAGAAAGTAATCATCTAGTCATATAATACTTGTTTGACACTATGAAACCCCAAGGGTTAGAATGTTTTCATGGGTCAAAATACCCATTAGAATCATAACAAGTTATTAAGTCTTAGATGATGTAATCTAATACTTTGACAAATGACCACTAATTCATCATCAAAGGTTCGATTACTTGGATAATATATAAGTATTATATAGTGTACATTATGTCATATAGGTCAAGCATCAGAGGTAGGAGGATAAATCCCCCATTTAGGAACCTCTTTTGTATATCATATAAGTCATGTATGAGGTAGGAAGAACAAGTCTTTCATTTGGGTACCTCTTTGGTGTTCACCACTACACGTGTTATAAAAAATCAAGGAGAGTCATGAACATACAATAAAGAATAAGTTAACTACAACTAATCTAAGAAATTATCAAGTAATTTGTGGATTTTCAAGTAGGATAGCCCAAGCTAGTCCTATAATCACACAAATATCAAGTTTTAAGATTGTTCATTACTTGTGGGTTAAACCCTAACCAAAATAGAAAGCTTGTGAGGTTTTAACCTCAGATTTTAAGTGTCATAACCTTGTTTTTAAGCCTAACTAACCATAGAAGTGATTATGAGCATAAGGATATAGGAATGTGTGTGAGATAACTCAAGTTCAAGAAAGTTTAGTAATGTTTAATCAAAACAGAAAGTTTGGAGCCTTATATGGTGATGTTCCAGCCTTGGTTTTCCATGGAAAACCTGTTGGAAACATACCTAAGGTTGTTCCAAGTATTTAGAAAGAAGAATCAAGGAAAAAGGTTAAGAAATGAGGAAGTTATGCTCACTTTTGTGAGTTGATATGATTCTGATTTGCTTCTGGATTCAGCTGTGTTTTTAGTGTGTTTGAGAGTGATTAGAGAGTGTTTGCAAAGTGAAAAATGCTTAGTGTTGGGTTTTATAGGGGATGGATTAGGGTTGGGTTGGTGAGCTTTAAATGCAAGAAACACACTTAAAACCTATCAAAACACACCCAAAGATGACCAATAATCGAGCTGATTGAGCTGGTCTTGGATTCAAGAGCCTCGCGGGGCGCGAAGGCAGGGCCAGGGCTGGGTCGCGGCCCGCCAGGGAAGTCTGAGGCGAGTTCAAGTTTTAATTGTTGTCATTTTAGGCCCCTTAGGTTTGTTCTTTATGGTTTTAAGGTGTTTCAAGGGTGCAATATGATATAAAAGCATATTATAAGGATAAAACAAGTATAATTAGCATAAAACAAGTATAATGAGGTATGATTAAGCGTACGAATGTCGTAATTAGGTATCATATGCATCCAATAGACGTATTATTCAAGTATTTCACGAATCTACAAGTTTAACACATAGTTTCCAAGAATTTTGAATAATGTATCAATTGTTTTATGAAACTAAACGTATAAACATGTATGAAGTATGTATAACATGAATTTAAAGAAATAGAAATTTTATTTATGATCCAAGTCTTGGATTTTACAACAATTACAACAAAAGAACGATTACAAGAACACAAGGCTTCCAAAAATAGAAATGCAAACAAGACTTTCTAATTTTGGAAAGTACGAAGAAGCAGGGCGTTACACAGACTGTTTGTTTCGCGAGCAGATGTTTGAATGGTTAAGACATTTGCCTCTGAATGGTTACGCATTATATTGAGTCTGAATGGTTAAGACCTCTAATCTGAATTGGTCAGAGATTTGTGTCTGAACGGTTGAGCATTATAATGGCTCTTAATGGTTCAGACCTCTTACTAGTTCAGTACGTAACCATTCAGATGTTGCAAAACAGCCCCTAACTTGTTATTGTAAAAGGATATAGTTAATTAGTTATAGTAGAATTATCTATTTTAGTTGTACTGATATGGTATTTCTTTGATGTTTTAGGATTATCCAACTTATAAACTTGTGATTGTTCGAGATACCGGAACAGGTATGCATTATTTTGCTTATTTATAGTAATGTCTTCTTTCTTTGTATTTATATGTTGTGTGTGTGCTCACAATCCTTATGTATTGAGATGTGATTTTCACTTATTAGTTTATGATTTATTAGGTCGTGTGTACTCACCACCTTTTATAATACGTAGGCAAGACTATGTTTATACGAAAATACCTTGATGGCTTACGCAACATAAGTGGTAAGAAATTGTTCAATGTTGCAATATATATATATATATATATATATATATATGGAACTTATATGCTATTTATCATTATTTTTAATTTTTATCGTACCGGAAACAGGTGATGCTCATGTTGCAGTTTATAAATTGGAGTTTGACACAAACTCAGGGCCAATCCGTTTCCGCTGTTGGGACATTCCTGTTCACTCGAACTACGACAGCTACTTGTAAGTGTCTTCACCTCAGGCAACAATGTTTCTCCATTTGTGTGGCTTTTCAAATTGAGTTTTATTAGCATGTTCTCCTTCGTTAACTATATGTTATCATTTATGATTGCACGATCCATGCTGATTGTGCCATCATGATGTTTGATGTCACAAATGCAAAATCGTTTTTTAACATCAGAAGAAGATGGCGTCCTCACCTTGCATAAGATTTTGACATTTAGGATTCTGAAACACAAATCAAAATTTCAAAAAAGTCAAAATTCAAGCTTTCATGGGTAGCTAACAAATTCAAAAGTCAAACATCACAAGATTAAGTCAAAATCTCAAATCTATAATGATCAAACCAACAAATAATCAAAATACTTAAGTTCTTTGTAAATCACCTTGTGCCGCTATTTTCGTCGTTTTTGGCTCGGTGAATGTGTTATCGTTCCTTTTGATTTCAAAGCTTTCCATTGTGTAAGATTTTCAACGGGTTTCAACACCGGATTCAAAGATGACTCGGTTCCTGATTCTGATGATGGAACTGGAACCGAAATCGACTCACACCATATGTCTTTACATAATATTCCATCTTCATTGTCATAATTCTTCTTCTTCATCATCATCATCTAAATTATCATCATTTCCATCCTCGTAATCTGAATCTTCAACTTCATCATCACTTTCAACGCAATTCCCATACCTATAATTCAGTGGATAAGATCAGACATTCTTGACATCTAAACGCTCTCGCGAATCGGAATTGGAATGGGTTTGACCCGATTTGGGAAAGGTTTTGCCTTTCCATTTCTTTCCAATAAAGATTCGGTACTATCATCGCTCCCAAACACCCAGAAGAAGAATCTCAGTAAATTTCTTATTGGTTGGTCCCAAGTTTTCAATAATTACAGAGTTGATCCCAATGGTGGTAATTTTTGAACTCGTGTGATCGATATCACTAACCAAGGTTAGATTTCTAAGTTAAGTAGGGGTAAAATGTCTATGTGACCCCTGAACAATTATTACAGTACCTCACAAGATCCATCTAAATAGGTTAGTCTCTTTGAATTATTCATCTGGATTCATTATATGTATTGAATACGCTTGATAACCAATTTTGAATAATTGAATCTGAGTTGAATGCAAAGTAGAAGTGGCGTAAGAAAAAGAGAAGAAAGGGGTGTCGGTCGTTGGGAATTCTGCGGTGCGCCACCGGAGGACGCCGGGACTCTGTCGGCTCCTCACTTTTTCTCCGACTCTCTCTCTCTCTCTCACTTTCTCTCCCTCTCTCTCCCCCTCTCTCTCTGTCTCTAATATCCACATACATTGGTTTTTTCCGTCGAGATCCGTTTTTACGATGGGTAGTCGAGGGTGGTGGGGGTTGTGGTGGTTGGTTGTTATGAGTGGCCCGGTGGGGCTGGTGTGGTGGCTTACTAATTAGCAGGTTCGTCGCAGTGGTTGAGTGGTGTTGTGGTGATTGGGTGTTAGGTAGTGGTGGTTGGGGTGGTGTTGTGGTGGTTAGATGTTAGGTGGTGGTGGTCGGGGTGGTGTTGTGGTGGTTGGGTGTTAGGTGGTGGTGGAGATTCATATTTTCAAGTAAGTTACAGGGGTTAAGGGTGTTTGATGGTGGGAGTAATGGGTAGTATGGTTGGCTGTTAGGTGGTGGTAGGGTTTTTTTCTTAGAGATATATATATATATATATATATATATATATATATATATATATATATATATATATATATATATATAAAGAGAGAGAGAGAGAGAGAGAAATATAAAGTGGAGGAAGAAGTTGGGCCAATATGTGTTATATTTATACCTTTTTAATTGTTAAAGAGTATTCTAGTCATTTCTCTATTTTTACAAAATTTCCAACAAGAATTCTATGTATTACACGTGTTGAATAAATGTAATGTTATATATATATATATAACTAATTGTTAAGATAATTTAAGTATTTAGAATTTTAATTAACATATAGTTAACGTGCAAGGAACTTTTAAGAGCTTCTAGCTTTAAGCTTTTAAAAAAAGTTTATACTCAATAAAATCTTTTAATTTTTTTTAAGTTACCAATATTTGTAGAAATAATTAATAAAATAAAAAAAATAACGAGCCAGCTTGATTGGGCTCAAGAGCCGGCTCAAAGTTTTTACGAGCCTAGCTCGAGCTCAACTTTTTAGCTCGAAAAAAATAATCAAGTCGACCCGAGGTAGGTTGTTTAAGTTCGAGCTCGAGCTCTGGGCTATGTCAAAATATGTTTAAAATGCATCAAATTGGTTTGTGAAACCATCTGACCAAGACATATGCTAATAGACTTGATATTAGAATGCATGCTGATGTGAAACCATTTGACCAACAAGTAAACATGAAGCTAGACACATAACATGACATAACACAATCTTTAAAAGAAATCAACAATACAGCTAGTGAAAGCAGTCTTTTATGCATAAACACAGAAAAAAACATATAAAGGTTGACACTGCAACATACAACGCTTGATTATATAGACAATAATCTAAAAATAATGTAATACAATTTACGCACTAACAGTAAAGAGGGAGTGCTAAACATCGGCAGATTCAAACACCAACTCAAAAGAAAACAATTTAACAAGAAAAAAGAAAGTAGGGATGAGAAATTTCTAACCAAATAACGGTACCGTACCGATACCATATCATACTGATACCGACATAACATTGACAGTATTGTATTCAATTTTTATTTTAGCTCAACTTCGTATCGGTTCTATGTAGTATACAGTATCGGTTCGAGATATTTTACGATACCATACCAAACTGGTAGTACAGTGCCGGTTCGAGATATTTTACGATACTGTACCAAACTGGTACCTACTGGACATATATGGAATGATATTCGGGTTGGTTCCGGTTCTGTAACAGTATCAATCTCATTCCCAACAAAAAAAAGAACATGTTTTTTGTGTTTTATTTTTCTCATTCATTTAATTACGTTAAACCCAAATTACTATTACTAACTTTTATTATTATATGTACGACTACTAGCAAATAAAAAATAAGTATTATATATGTTTTCAGAAATAATAATAAAGTACTATTGTATCTTATAGGGAAAAAGTAAGTAGAGGTGAATTGTCGCAATCTTGGGGGTCCTATGAATCAATTATGGTGAACCGAAAAGCAGTCAAAGAATGGCTTATGGGCTTATGGCTCTTATTTATGAGAGGGACTATACCTGCATAAACAAATACTCCTAAACACTTTCAGAAAGTATACCTTTTACTCATCAAAATATTTATTTTGGTACTTGCGTTACAAGATCTTGGTTTTTATATATACACACACTAGACTAAATTATATACCCGTGTATTATGCGTAATTGTATAATAAAAAAATTAAAAGTAAGATAACGTGTATAAAAATATATAAATAATGTTATAAGAGGAATTATATAATGTGTGATGTTGATGATGTTTTAATTATTTATATTTAAGTATTTGTAAGGGAGAATGTGTTGTTGCTACATGGTATTACTCGGAATTGTTTATTAAAAATAGGATATATATATATATATATATATATATATATATATATATATATATATATATATATAGGTAGAGGATCCTGTAAAAAGTGCTCAAAGTGTGAGAAGTGTATTATAACACTATATATAATACTATATAACACTATATAAACACCGTATAACAATATGTAACACCATATAATACCATATAACACTATAGGTTGTCTGATAGCATGTCTATGATAGATGTATAGTATTATATTTGTTATATAATGTTACATAGTGTTATATGTTATTATATGGTGTTACATATTGTTATACGGTGTTTATATGGTGTTATATAGTATTATATATAGTGTTATAATACACTTCTCACACTTTAGGCCCTTTTTACACTATCCGTACCATATATATATATATATGGGAAGCTCATTTGAGAAGAAAATTTAATTGAGAACAAAAAGAACAAAGGGTATAATTGTAAAATATTAAGTAGTTATTCTTTTATCTCATTTATTACAATCTTTAAGTAATTAATTACTCATAAAGACTATTATTCTCTACACTAATATTCATTGCCTACACACATAAAAAGTTATGTTACACATTTCGAAAATTATTCTACACATACTTAAATTTATCCTACAAAACTCATAACTTATCCTACACACCTAGTAATTTGTCCTACACTCTAAATTATTTTTTTTATTTGGCAAAATGGATTTTAATAATCCAAACTTTCACCCATTGGCCGGCAACGGACCCAGCTTCAAAAATAACCGGTGGTGGTCCCAACTTTTCGTGTATTGTAAACCAATTGACTTTTACTAATAAAAACCTTAATTTCTTTTTGTCTCCTTATCCTTTTCGGCAACTTTTTCGTATAATGTAAACCAATGGACCTTTACTAAACCGGAAATGATAAGGAGACAAAAAGAAATTAAGGTTTTTTTTAGTAAAAGTCCATTGGTTTACAATATACGAAAAGTTGGGACCACCACCGGTTATTTTTGAAGTTGGGTCCGTTGCCGGCCAATGGGTGAAAGTTTGGATTATTAAAATCCATTATTCCTTTTTATTTTTTGAAAAGTATATATATTTTGAAAATAAATTAAAAATTTAATGTAGGTAGCTATTAAAAAGGAAGACTAAAAATTAATGATCTATGTAAGTTTACAAATATACCCTTACATTAAAATTAAATGCAAATATTAAATGAAGTAAAATTAAACATTTTTATTGGTTGAAACGTATTCTTTTTTCTTCTTACAAAAAATTTCTTCTCATTTGAACCTTCCACTATATATATATATATATATATATATATATATATAGAGAGAGAGAGAGAGAGAGAGAGAGAGAGAGAGAGTAGGAGTTGGGTGGAAAGTCTATTTTTCCTAGAAAGTCTAGGAAGGAATAAGAATTGGACATGTGTCATTGAGGGATTTTAAGTAGAAGGGCTATCATGTAATTTCACATTTTAATTTTATTTTTGGAATGTATCTTCATTAACTAAAATTCCATGATTTTCGGAATTTTTATTATTTTCGAATTCAAATATGGAAGTCAATGTGTTCATTAACTAAAATTCTATGTCACATTACATCGCATATTCCATTGTTCAGAAGATTATTGGAATTTATCAGCATGTTCTTGGTGCTGTGTTTTAACAGTTTACAGGACTAAAGTCAATTTTTTTTATTGATCCCACAATATAAAGATGGTAAAACACAGGGTATGAATCTGATTGTTGTTAAAATACAACTATATGAATCTGAATGCTAAAACACAAGTGTATGAATCTGCTTGCTATTAAAACACAACTGTATGAATTTGTTTGCTGCTAAAACACAACTGTATGAATCTGAATGCTAAAACACAGCTGTATGAATCTGCTTGCTGTTAAAACACATCTGTATGAATCTGCTTGCTGTTAAAACACATCTGTATGAATCTGCATGAATCTGGATGTTAAAACACATCTGTATGAATCTGCTTGCTGTTAAAACACAACTGTATGAATCTGCTTGCTGTTAAAACACATCTGTATGAATCTGGATGTTAAAACACATCTGTATGAATCTGCTTGCTGTTAAAACACATTTTGCTGTTAAAACACATCTGTATGACTCTGAATGCTAAAACACAACTGTATGAATCTGCTTGCTGTTAAAACACATATGTATGAATCTGAATGCTAAACCACAACTGTATAAATCTACTTGCTGCTAAAACACAACTGTATTAATTTGCTTGCTGTTAAAACACATCGTTAAGAAAACGGAGATGATAAGAACAATATTTGAATGGTGATGATGAACTCGGAGATGGTGGAGATGGAGAAGTGTTTTAATTTGATCTGGTGCTCTCCATCGTTTCTAAAGTTATCTTTTTCCATGATTGTAGTTATTTTTGGTAGGGATTGGGGTTTCCAAGATGGGTTTGGAGAGAGAGAGGGAAAATCGCTTGAATTTAGGAACTGACAATTATCTAATTGATATAAAACACGGCCATTGACAAAATTGCCCCTACTCATTTAAAACAATCAATTAATTAAACTCAAATATTACAAGATTGCCATTGATTTAATCTCAACCCTTAAACACACCAATCGGATGGACCAGATCGCTTCCTAGACTTTCTAGGAAAAACACACTTTCCGTGCAAATCCTAATATATATATATATATATATATATATATATATATATATATATATATATAGGGGAAGGATCAAATGAAAACCTTTAGTTATTGTGAAAACTCGAAAAAACTAATTTAAAAAGCCAAAAAAACATACCAATTTTTTTTCATACCAATTTTCGTCACTTTTTATATAACAAAAAAATTTCAAAAAAAAAAAAATTCTGTAGTGCACATGTGTAATACTACACATGTGTAATACATTTTTTTTTGAAAAAAGGTTTTTTTATATAAAAAAACCTGTGATTTTTATAAAAAAAATTGAAAAAAACATGGTGTGTTTTTGGGCTTTTTTAGTTAGTTTTCGAGTTTTCACAACAAAAATGGTTATCATTTGAACCATCCCCTATATATATATATATATATATATATATATATATAGGTTTAGGATCCTGTACAAAGTGCTTAATTTGTAAGAAGTGTAAGAAATATTCCTGGAATGACAAGTGTCCATCCTCTTAATTAATTCAAAAGGGTAGTTTTGTAATTGTACATTTTGTCTTTTAATTCAAATATCAGCGAATTATATGGTAACCAGCGAATTATATGGTAACCAGCGAATTATATGGTAACCGTCATCAATCTCCAAAAAATCAACGAATTTCTTCATACTTTATCATAAATAGATCTATAATCAGATTCATGGCGTGGTGTTTTAAAACAACTGGATAAATTGATTATGATGTTGGTCATGGTGTTTTATATAGAAGGTTGCTGGGGATTCCAGATAAAACACCATGACTTGAATCATGGCGTGGTGTTTTATCTGGTGACATTGTTCATGGCATAGTGTTTTAAACATCTGGAGACAAAACACCACGCCATGAACAATGTCTCCAGATAAAACACCACGGCATGAATAATGTCTCCAGATAAAACACCACACCATGAACAATGTCTCCAGATAAAACACCACGATATGAACAATGTCTCCAGATAAAACACCACGCCATGAATAATGTCTCATGATAAAACACCATGACTTGAATCATAGATGTTTTAAAACACCAGACTATGAACAAGGTCTCCAGATAAAACACCATGACTTGAATCCTAGTCTTGGTGTTTTAAAATCTGGGACTGTTTTGTATTTATAAAACACTACGCCACGAACAATGTCTCCAGATAAAACACCACGCCATCAACAATGTCTCCAGATAAAACACCATGACTTGAATCTGCGATTACGTTTTAAAAATCTGGGAATGTTTTAAAGTATGAAGAAATTCGCTGATTTTTTTTTGGAGATTGATGGCGGTTACATATAATTCGCTGATTTTTAGGAGTTTGATGGTTGTGTTTGAAACGGTTACCATATTTGAAAGAATGGAAAAGACACTATTGCCCTTCAATTTTACAAAAGCCCCTTCTAATTAAAACACAATTTACATTTTAATACCCTTTTGATCTCAACCATTAGATCAAAGATCCAATGGTTTAAAACACTTCTTACACTTCTTACACTTTGGACACTTTTTACCATATCCCTACCCTATATATATATATATATATATATATATATATATATATATATATATATATATATATATATATATATATATATATATATATATATATATATATATAGTGGAGGGTTCAAATGAGAAGAAATTCTTTGTAAGAATAAAAAAGAAGAAATTTCAACCAATAGAAATGCTTCATTAGACTTCATTTAATATTTGTACTTAATGTAACTATAAGGGTATATTAGTAAACTTACATACATCATTAATTGGTAGTTTCATCTTTAGGGTGCCCGGGACACTATCGGTGACCCCATGCGGGGACCGATCTCACCGAGCGGTGAGGTGCTGCCGGCGCAGCAGGGAGCAAAAAATGGGGAGCCAAAGCGGTGAGGAGGCACCAAAGAGAGGGGAGGAGAGAGAAGGTGGGCCCCATTCAATCAACCAATGAAAAATTTTCTTTTTTTTTTTTAAATAAAACACCAAGTCACCTAAGAGGGGAGTGCCGCCATCAATTTAGGGTGTGAGGGGAGTTTAAGAGGGGAGTTGACGTGGCACACGAGGATTGGTTATGCGTAAGAGAGAGGACTCCCCTCTTAGGGGACTGCCCCTTACACCCTTAATAACTAACTATATTAAATTTGTAACTTATTTTTAATATATATATTTTTCACAAAAAATAAAAATAAAAACTCATTTATAGTGTAGGATAAATACGAGGCGTGTAGGATAAATTACGAGTTGTGTAAGATAAATGACGAGTTGTGTATGATAAATTTCAATATGTGTAGGATAAATTTTGAAATGTGTAGGATAACTTTTAATGTGTGTAGTCAAAAATATTTAGCGTGGAGGATTATAGTCTTAATGACTAATTAATTAGTCAAACATAATAATAAATGAGATGAGAAAAAAACTATTTAATGTTTTACAATTATACTCTTTTATTCTTTTTCTTCTCAATAAATTTTTCTTCTCAAATGAACCTTCCCCAGTGGAGGGTTCAAATGAGAAGAATTTTTTTGTAAGAAGAAAAAAGAAGAAGTTTCAACCAATAAGAATGCTTTATTTTACTTCATTTAATATTTGCATTTAATTTTAATATAAGGGTATATTGGTAAACTTACATAAATCATTAATTTGTATTATTCCCCTTTAATAACTAACTAAATTAAATTTGTAACTCTTTTTCAAAATATATATTTTTTCAAAATAAAAAAAAAACTTATTTAAAGTGTAGAATAAATTACTAGTTGTGTAGGATATATTTCGAGGTGTGTAAGATAAATTTCGACTATGTAGGATAAAATTCTATAATGTGTAGGGTATATGTTGGAAAATTTTGATATGTGTAGGTTTTGTAGATTATATGTAGGATAATTAATGATTAGTTAACTAATTAATTAAAAAGAGAAAAATTAATGATATGAGCTATAAATGAAGTAGTATTTTACTAATATGCCCTTTCTTCTTTTTCTTCTCACATTAAATTTCTTCTCAAATGAACCTTCCCCTATATATATATATATATATATATATATATATATATCTGTGTGTGTGTATAGAGTAGGGATAGTGTATAAAGTGTCTAAAGTGTAAGAAGTTAGAGACCAAATTATAAATTGTGTTTTAATTATTTGGACTTATTTGAAAATTGTAGGGTTAAATAGTGTCTTTGTATATGTTTCAAATTAGGTAACCTCTCCTAAATTCTAGCGATTTACTCCTAAATTCTTGCGATTTAATTTTTAAACTTATTCTAAAATCCGGACATTCTAAAAAATCCAGAAATATGTAACTGCTACAAAAAATATACAACACTATACATCCATCATATAACACTATATATATAACAGTATATAACACCATATAACGCCGTATAACACTATGTAACACCATATAACACCATACAACACTATACATCCATCACACTTCTCACACTTTTTAACTAGTTTAATACCCGTCCGGCGGACGGGTCACGTTGAACAACGTAACAAACAAAGATAATCAATATGAAGTGTACACAAATTTAAACAATTTTACACACAAAAGCACCATTCTTTAATTTATAAAAGGAAAACGAACGTCAACAACTTACAACCACAAATCCATAAAAAGTAAAAATGGTACTCTCAGCACTACATCAGTTATTTATGCAAAATCCCACGAAGTGTGAACTGTAGATAAGATACAAGAGTAAAGATCAAGAGATACTTTTAAGCTAGAGGGGGCAATTTCGACAAGGGGTTAAAGTTAAAAAGTACAACTAAGAAGGAACCGGGCTAAAAGGGTCATAGATCGAACGAGTGATTACAACCTCTTAAGTTATTTTATTCGAAAAAGGTGATCATGATACAGCAATAGTTATGTAACTAATTCAGCAAAATAACTATTTACAAAATTAAATATATTTATAAAAAGTGTTGACTTTTCAACCCAACACAGATGCTAGTCAATCTTTAGAGCTTGTCTGCCGAATAGATGCTACTCATAGTCTTTTAAACCTACCGAATGAAAACACACACCTTGATGCGTCTTGGGGATCTTCAGTAGACCAAGAAAGCATGCCTTTAAACTCTTGCATAACTTTGTCAATCTCCTCAAGACCACATTTCAATATACGAAACTGTATATTGCAAAAGATGACAACACAATATTAAAACTAAATTATAAACATCATATAAAAAGATAAATAACTTTAGTTATTATACATGAGAAAGGAGGACAATTGATTTCGCTTTCGTGTACTATCTTGACTGCTAGGTCATACTGTCCCTTACTATTATTTCCACGAATCGCACTTCGTAAGTTGAATAAAGTACGAAACCTCCGAAGCATTCCTTGAACTGGCCTAATCTTTTCCACACCTCTAGTTAAAAAGTTTAAAGATGTTTTTCAAGTAGGGGTGCAAAGAAAGATTAGCCATAGAAGAAACTCCTTGGATGGAACAACACACATATGAGGTCCCTGAGTCCCTCATCTTCCTGCAGCATGGCAAAGATTGCATACTTCCAAAAGATAATCATCTTCTTTCTGTTTAGAAAAAGAAGATATATTTACAGTTCACAAAGAAATGAATATAATATGCTTCTACGACTATAATAGACATTATAATTTGTATGTTGCTATATCATTATATCACGTTAGAGGAAATATAATGTTCCATTCTAATCCCTCTAATATAATATAATAATAAACTATGTCTAATGCTTGTTAAACAAATTGTGCTAATTTTAGAAGTCATGGCTCATATAGCAAGAAAAGAGTAACTGACTGCCTAGCTTAATTTGCACCACTTAACATTGATAGCTTAAAAATTCAAGTAAAAAATGTTCCCAATATAAAAAAAAACACTTTGTCACCAGGAAGTGGTTGCGCATGTTCGTGACTTGGAGCACCAATGCTAAAATAACTCCTCACTAGCCAATGTCTTTACTAAAGCCTGCAAATAAGAAGAATAATCTGAATGTGTTACTTCTTAGATTTCTTGAATATGAAATTTACACTTCTGGTTTGAAAATATAGCAGTTTTTCAACCATTTAAGTTGGTCGATTTGGGTTTATTTTTATTTCATATGCGCCAAATAAAAATACTTACCTAAGTGAATGAGTCAAACGGGCTAAATGTCATGTTGTATGCCCCAGACATCAACAATACATCTAAGTAACCTACATAAAATAAAAAAAATCACACGAAGGTGTAAAACATTTAAAAAGAGAGCTGCAATACAAGTAATCACTCACATTCTAGAAAGAGTATTAAGAGCACAAAGAAACTAAAAAGTAAGAAAAATTTGAATCTTAGACTTTTAGACGGACTTGGTTGCATAAAAAGTATACCCATGTGTGATTCAACTACCCGTCCAGCTTAAATAAGGATATCATATAAGAACCTATCACTTACTCTTTCACCCAAATTACGTATACAAATCCAAATTAAATAGCCTTGTTCCTGCAACTCATCAAGTGACAATTGATGTGTAATTAGATAAAAAGTATAATGATGATATAAAAAAACAGCAAGATAAGAACATACTTGATACCAATTCTGTTCCGCTTCACGTTAAAAGATCTAATGTAAGCCTTCTCTGATGTTCCACTCAATCTTATTGCAGTCTGCTGACCAAATAGCATTTGATCAAAAGTTATTACAAATATATGATCACTTTGATCCATGATTAAAGAGTGTCAATTATCAACCTTAGAATTGAAACACTAATATTATACTCACGATTCCAATTACACAGATATTAGAAACAACAATTAACAAAAGAAATTGATTATGAATATAAACTTGCATGTTCATATTATCAGCAATCACTAGATACATTATCGATTTACAAATCTTCCCCATATTAGGAAACATTGAATAAATTAGGTCAGACAAAACATTGGTCAGTGAAGTGAAGTCGACTGTAAATGAAAATGATGCAACAGGAGTGAAAATTAGGTTTAACTTACAATTTTGGCACTGGATGAATCGAATTGAAGATCAATAATGTGACGGAGCTCAGCGGCACTAAGAACGACTTGGTCCGATTCGAAAAGCCCTAGAAGCACAACAACGTGAAAGTTTCAAGAAACAACAAAACCCCCTTTATTTAATTAAAGCTCCAAATTAGATTTACCTTAAATCACGAGAGGGAGGCGATGACTGATTAAGGATGAATCGCCAATTTCTAGAGTGGGTTGTGGGAAGCTTGGAAGAAGATCCAATGTTAGAATTTTGAAAGCCGATGATTGGATCTAGTGAGATTATTCATCCAATGTGTGTATAGAGGAGAAAGAAAACTTGGCAATGGTGGGGGTGGAGGGTTACAATGGGTGGCTTAGGTGGTTGCGGAGGAGAACGCGGGGCGTGGGGGATGGGGATTTATAATGGGTGGGGGGAGAGGTTGAAGAGAGAGTGGGGAGTGGATGGAAACCTCTAATAACCTCTCAAAACTTACAAACTATTCTGCATAAAAATTAACCTCTAAATAACCACCTACTTATTATGGTTAGGATTTAATCTTAGAAATAACCATCAAATTTGAACGGCTGAGATCATTACAAAAATGGTTATTATCCTCAATATAGGCGGTTAACTCATCGTGAACAATAGTATAATAATAGTGGGCAGGAAATTTATGAGGTAACCCCCAAAGTTGTGGAGATAATGGGTAGGAAAAGGTGGAGGTAACCACTTGCTGGAGAAACCGCAAACAACCGCTCTAAACCGCCATGGGAGTGGTTATTTTTGAGAGTTTAAAGGGCTGAGATTTAATCTCAGCATGATCAGACGATCGAGATTGATACAAAAAAGTAGTTAGACTTAATGGGTTCCATAGATATATATAATTAATATAATATATAGAATCTTCAACATATATATATATATATAGGGTGGGAGTTAGCTACAAAGTCTATTTTTCCTACAAAGTGTAAAAAGTCATAAAACACCACAATTTCAGCCATAAAACACACTCAAAACCCATAAATAACAAAGTGAAGAATACTAAAATGCCATATTTGTGGGTTTTGTGTTGTGTTTTGGATGATAAGGCTTTCATTAATGAATGACTAATGTTAGTGTGTTTTATGTTGATTATCATGTTGTGTTTTATATTCATAGTTCTACAATGATATGTTTGAAGTTTTTATGAAATGTTCGGGTTTGAATATTGTGTTTTAGTGATCTTCACTCTCTTATTTGTGGGTTTTGAGTGTGTTTTATAGCTGAAATTGTGGTGTTTTATGACTTTGTACACTTTGTAGGAAAAATGGACTTTGTAGCCGAACCCCACCATATATATATATATATATATATATATATATATATATAAACGGGATCAGGAGAAAACACTCAAAAGTGTGAGAACGGTGAGAACGCTTCCTGGCCCAACACGTGTCACGCCGCTTAGAAAAGGGCGGGGGGGCTTTTTTGTCCTTTCATCTTCTGCTTTTCCAGTTCCGCTTTTCCCAATATTGTTGGTTTTTAAGATTTTTTGCGTTAACCAAATTCAATATTTAATGGCGTTTAATGGTTACATCTTATTAACATTTTGGCGTTTATGGCATTTATTCAAATCGTATGCCATTGTAACCCAGGGGTCAGGAAATCTATTTGAATGACGTTTTTCAAGGTGTTTTAAACAAGTTGGCCCATTGTTCTATTATTTCTTATAAACATTTTGACGTTTGGGTTATCTTGGCGTCTTACAATTGTTGGATTATATTTCAGCCACAGTAGAAAAAAATACAAGCGAAGAAAATAAATTAAAAATCCTAATCGGATCTCTCTTCACAATATTCATTGTCATCAGTCTCTTTGTTATTTAATAGTACAAGAACTGACACCAAAATATGGCGTTTTATGTAAAACTTAACAAACCCATCGGTTTGATTTTTTTGTCTGCTCGTCTGTTGAAGTTTTTTTTTGTGGATGTTTGGAGACATAGATATATGACGTGTGGGTGGGTTTTTCGCTTTTTCTTCATGTTGATCTTCATCTTTATAATCATCCCACTCTTCAGTGTCATTAATCTCTTCTCCTCATCCAAGCCTTCTTCAAGAACAAAAAATACAAAATGCCATATGACTGGCATTAGTATCTTTTTCTTGAATTTTTGTCCATCTCATGCAGCAAAATCTTACTGAGTTACTCGCCTCCGCTAACAATTCATTCAGTGAAACTTGACGAATAACAATACTGAATATCCAAAAAAGCATATTAGCCATCTTTGATTTTTTTTTTGGCGTTTTACAGTGAATGGTATTTAGTAGTATTGGCGTTTGTTTATTTTATTTGTAGTTTGATCAAATGGAAGTTGTTGAGATGTATCATTTTATAGGATCTCTTTTTGGCGCTTAAGTTAGGCGGTGCGTTATTATATTAAAGTATTCGTCTTTTCAGTTATTGTTTGTAATTATTGTTTTTGACAAGCTTTATCTCTGAAGTCTGTAACATGTCTCATCTTTCAAGTTTGGCGTTTTAGATTCTAATAGGGGAATTGGCCTGTAATAATCCCATCTAGACCTTATTGGCCATTAATAATTCCACCTCAGAATATTCCACCCACCAGTCCCACCTTTCACATATTTTTCCTACAATGGTCCCCCGTTAAAAAAACCTTAACGGAGTTAAGCTTTTTTCCAAATTACAAACAGATTTTTTAGGGCTTTTGATCAGAACGATGATACGAGTCTATTGATGTAAAATTTACTTCGAAATGGTGCTCCAAGTGACTTGATTTTGGTTAATTGGAAATTTAAACACCCGAATTGAAGCATTATTTTCATCGTTTGGAGCACCGTTTCGAGGCAAGTTTTACATCAATGGACTCGTATCGTCGTTCTAATCAAAAGCTCTAAAAAATCTGTTTGTAATTTGGAAAAAAGCTTAACTCCGTTAAGTTTTTTTAACGAGGGACCATTGTAGGAAAAATAGGTGAAAGGTGGGACTGGTGGGGGGAATATTCTGAGGTGGGATTATTAGTGGCCAATAAGGTCTAGGTGAGATTATTACAGACCAATTTCCCATTCTAATATAATAAATTTTCCCTATCTTCAGTTTTTCTGATTTGAAGTTACTGTTTCTAGTTACATTTTAAAGTTCATTTTTTATTTTTTATTTTTGGCTTTTTATAATACATTTTCAAACTAATTTTCTTATAGTATGGGAGTTTTGGGGGTTTTAGTTTTTAGCATTTAGCTTGTGGGGGGAGGGGGGGTTAGGTTTTTTTAGCTATTTTAGGTTGTGTTCACATTGGTTCTCACGGTTTTCGCAATAAAGGTGATTCTCGTATGAACCTTACCCTATATATATATATATGTATATGTATATGTATATTAAAATGAAAACCATCTCCATTTGCGAGAACAATAGAAATCACTTATCAACCATTGATCTTTTGTCATGGATGGTTGAGATTAAAAGAGAATAAAAAACATTTTAAATTTTTTTTGTCTTATTATGTTTTTAAAATTTTAATGTGATAAGGGTAGTTTGGTAAATTTTCTTTTTTGTCCTTATTGTATTAATTGTTTTCTATTACTTTTTGTCGTATTGTATTAATTATTTTTTATTAAAAAGGTATACAATTCAGTTTAAAAAATAATATTTTTTTTTTAGATTTTTTTACAAAAAAACAATTTTTTTAAATTTTTTTTACGACTCAGTTTTAAACTTTTTTTACGAGTAACACACATTTCTAAAAAAATATACATACGTATGGCCATCAAGTCGAGCTACAAAGCCGGTTTTAAATATACTGGACTAAACCTGGGCTAACAAAAATTGTAGTAGAATTATAACCGGATAGTATTAGATTGTTGAAAACTTGAAATGATAAAAGTTTAAATAATTATTTTGTTATTTGGTTTGAACCGACTTCATATTTTTCAAACCATAAAATCGAATTGAAAACCAAAATTATATAAACTGAATAAAAGCCAAATATGTAATTCATTTTGATTTTATATATAAACTGAACAAAAACCAAATATGTAATTCATTTTGATTTTAAACAATTTCAATATGGTTCGGTTTATATATAAACTGAATAAAAACCAAATATGTAATTCATTTTGATTTTAAACAACTTCTATATGGTTTGGTTTATGGTTTATCGGTTAAAAATCGAATATTAAACACCCGTCTTTTGAATTCGAATAGAAACAACACCTGAATTGATGATTGCCCGTGTGGATGGATATTTTTTATTTTGGCTATCGGTGTCTTCTACCTAGTTTCTAATGTAGACTTAGTTTTATAGTCTATCGTACCATTTATATTATATCGATAACTCTTAAACATATTTTAGACGTTTTATATACGTACTAGTATTAAGCCCCTGCGTTGCAGCGGTTGTTGTAAACTGTGTCAAGTAGTATCAATGCTATACCATTATCAGCGATCACTAACACCGGAAAAATCGTAAAAACAAAATAAATAAAAACGGAAAAAAAAATAAAGCCGAGCGAAAAGCAGACGTAAAATCTTTGAATTACGCACGCTCGTTGTAGAGAAATTAAATCGAAACATAAAACATAGAAAAAATAACTAAGTTAATCCAGGACCCGTGCGTTGCGACGAACGTGTCAAACGGAGAAAAATAGATGTGTTTTGACGGGCCAAACGGGAAAAATATACGAAAAATGTTGAACCCCACATGCACGTTTCGGTGCATTAACTCACAAAATTTAGAACGAAACGAAAAGCTTGGGAATGATGAAAAGTATGGTAGAAAAAAATTGAAAATTAAAAAGAGTTGGGGTTAAATTGGAAAAGATGAAAAGCTTTAGATTAATAAGTAAAAATACAAAGGGTCTAAATTGCAAAAGTATAAAAGTTTTGGGTAATATTATTAATAAATAAAAAACAAAGGGTCTAAAACAAAGGATATTAATAATTTATTAGATATTAGATTTAGATATTTATAATATTATTAATTGGATTTATTAATATTAAAATAAAGATAAGGATAAAGATAAAGATAAGTGATATTTATATATATATATATATATAGGGGATCGCTAAAATGAAAACCACCTCTAGTTGTAAAAACCATGGGAACCACTTTCTAGCCTTTAGATCAACAAGATGGATGGATGAGATTAAAAGTAACAAAAATTAATATTAAATGGTTTTTGTCTTATTATGTCTTTAATATTATAATCCAAAAGGGTAATTTGGTAAAATAACTCTATTTTGTCTTTTTGTCTTTATTGTTTTTTATTAGTTTTTTGTATTATTTATATTACTTTTTATTTTTTAAACATAACTTTTTTATTAAAAACATTTTAAAATTCAGATTTTTTTAAAGGTTTTTTTTATACTTTTTACAATTCAAGTTTTACGTTAAATTTTTTAAGTTTTACGTTTTTTGACGCGCCATTTTTATGCCGGGTTTTTTCAAGCGTCGTTATTTTTTACGCGCCAATTTTTTAACGCCGTTGTTTTACGCGCCGTTTTTAACGCCGTTTTTTCAACGCCCCGTTTTTACGCGCCAACTTTTTAACGCCATTTTTTATGCGCCAATTTTTAACGCCGTTTTTTACGCGCCATTTTTTTAACACCGTTTTTTACGCGCCGTTTTTTAACGCCGATTTTTACGCGCCAATTTTTTAACGCCGTTTTTTACGCGCTGTTTATTAACGCCGTTTTTTCAACGCGCCGTTTTTACGTTAACGTAATTTACGTTTTTAACGTCGTTTTTTACACGTTTTTTTTACGTAACAGTTTTTACGTTTTATGTAAACTTTTTGCGTTTTTACGTTTTAGGTAAAACTTTTTACGTTTTACGTTTTACGACCGCCAAAAAACTTTTTACGTGTTGCGTAAACCTTTTAACGGTTTACGTAAAACTTTTTACATTTTACGTTTAACGTTTTTATGTTTTACGTTAAAAAGTTTAAAAGTTTACGTTAAACATTTTACGTTTTACATTTTACGTAAAACTTTTTATGTTTTACGCTTCACGTTTTTACGTTTTAGGTTAAAAAAGTTTACGATTTACGTTAAAAAGTTTACGGTTTAATTTTTTTTACAAAATTTTTTTTACGCAAAAACGAACGCACACAGAAATCGCAAACTCGGGAGGTGTCTCAGATATATTGTTATCATCATCAACGCCTCAAAAAAATATAAAAACCCAACAAACAAAAATAAAAAAACGAGTGGAATTTAAAAAAAAAAACGATGTTTTGGCTCATATTATCCGATAATCAAAAGGCTGCAAAAGTGGGGTTGCAGGTTCACAAAACCTACCATCCGCCGTCCTTTGCCGCGCCATCGTCATCTAAATCTACGTTTTTTATCATCATCGCCACCCAATCGGACCATATCAAAGCCAAAAAACAACTGATTCAGTCTGAAACGGGTACCATCGGCACCACCGGTAACCATTGGCACCACCTATTCAAGTTATACAAAACCTTTTAAGTCAATAAAGAAAAACAACTGATTCACCAAACAAACGATTCACCGTGAATCAACGAAATCCGATCCGATTACACTATAAATCAACTAAATTCAATATGTAAAAATCGATCGAACCCACCAATGACCGTGAATGACCACCACCGTTACTGCCGACACACCCAAACACCACTAGCACCATCAACACCAAACCCAAAACTCAAACCTGAACCATAAACGGTTTGAACCAAACAGAACCGGAGAGACAAAGAAACGGCAGCAATAAACGAACCAGATCTGGATTGGCTGAAACCCTAGGATCCAAATTGGGTATAGCAAGATAAAATATAATAATAATAATCATAACAACTACTGAAATGAAAAACATTTTTTCTGACCCAATCAGGAGCTCGGAGGATACCGATAGCACCTGAGTTAGCAATAGCAGCCACAAGTTCTGGGCCAGAGATATCTGGTCCAAAGGTGCCTGTATGATTCAGGACTCAAAACCCAGTATGCAACGTTTCCGCCGCCGTTGAACCGCCGTTCACCCACCGTTCACAAAACACACCGCCATCGCCGTTCACCCCCCGTTCACCACCACACCGGCGTTCACCCCTCCGCAACCCGCCCTCCCCGATTGAACTCCGTCGCAGTGAAACCCACCACCACAACCCGCCCTTCGCCACCGTCGTCTCCGGCGACTTAAACTGGTGTTGGGGGTTGTTGTGGTGTTAGATATGGGAGTAGGTGGAAGAAATTTTACATTTTGGGTGGAGGTGGGAAACAGTGGTGTTTTGGGGGAAACCGGTGTGGGTGTGGTGCCGGTGGTGAGAAAAGAGAGACTCATAAACTGAAGATGATGAGTGAAGATGAACTCTTCATCTTCATCAGAGATGAAGAGAGAGTCTAAAAAAATGAGGATGAAGAGATAGATAGTGAGAGATGACATAATAAAGAGAAAAGACTCACTGACAATTTGACAATTGAAATTGATATATAAAGTAAATTACCTAAATGCCCTTTTGGTTGGCATAATCTAATTGGTGGAGAGTGGTTCTCACAGTTCTTACAACTGGGGGTGGTTTTCATTTTAGCGGCTCCCTATATATATATATATATATATATATATATATATATATATATATATATATATATATATATATATATATATATATATATATATTAATTTTTAGTATTAAAAGAACTATTTTAATTAAATAAATATAAATAAAATTTATGTGGTTGAAGGAGAGAATGCCATGTGGCATTATTTGTAGTCTTTTATTAATATTTAGATTAGATACAATAAACCCTCTATGAATAAATAATGTTGGGGCCAAGATATTTTATCAATTTGGTGAGATATTATTATATCGATAAATTAATAATTTATTAATTTAAAGAGGTTTAACGTATGACTTTTAAATTTTCAAATCCAATGTACTTTTACAAATTAATTGAATTTGTCAAGTTTATTTTTTTTAAGGCTACACGGTATGGGGGACGTCCCCACACCGTCACGGTCCGGCGCCGCACCAAACACCGTGCCGCCCCCGGCACGTCGCGTCCTCTCCGCCCGTTCTTCTCCGTTGGAGACGGACCAAAAAAGTGGGGCCACATTTAATTATTCGACCGTTAGAAAAATAAATAAATAAAATTTCCATATTTTGAACAATTCCAAACGGTCAAATTTTTTAAATATATATATTTACCTTCCATTTTCACTTTCAATCACCAAATTAACCCCAAAATTTCATCTCTTTCTCACATAATTTTTATAAACCTTCTTCCACTATTTTATAAACCTTCTTCCACTATAAACCTTTTTACACTTTTTCATGGATCTGTTCAACAACCCGGACAACCCGAATACTCCCAACAATCCGACCCAACCTAATGTTTTCTCGGTTCTGGGATATTATCCGACGCTAGAACCGAACCAATTCTCGCAATATTCATCGAACGCGTTTGCTTCATTCCAACACTCGCCAAACCAATTCGCTCAAATCTTCCAAAATCAAGCCCTTCAACAAATGATGATGCGGGGTGCTTGGAACTTCCCACCCGTTCAACCTCAACCGATCCCCACACCACCCGTTCAACCTCAACCGATCCCGACCCAATCCGAACCCGAAGACGATGTGGAGATTGTTCCCGAAACCCAACCGCCTAAAGGGAAAGGAAAACGAAACAAAGGCAAGCAAGTGGTGGGTGATCAACCGTCGAAACCGAAGGCGACTAAGTGGACACCAATCGAAGAAGAAGCCTTAGCCAAGGCTTTCAATGGCACTTCTTACAACCCGACAAAAGGTTCGTAATTTTTTTAAAGTTTACATTTTTTAAAGTTTACATTTTTTAATGTTTAAATTTTTAAAAGTTTAAATTTTTTTTCTTAGCCGACAGTTTGTTATTTTTTAAAAGTTTTTTTTGTTAACAGTTGGTTTTTATGTTTATTAGTTTTAAAGTTTATTTGTTTTGTTAACAGTGGGTTTTTATGTTTATTAGTTTTAAAGTTTATTTTTTTTTTGTTAACAGTAGGTTTTTTTGTTAAAGTTTTATTTTTTTTTGTTTATTATTATGTTAACACTTTATATATTTTGTTTGTTTTTTATAGGTAATAACCAATCGGGTGAGGGGTTTTGGTCCAAGGTATTGGCCAAGTTTCTCGTCTTGATGGACCAAGGCCCGTATCGAGATGTCGACTCGGTCTCCTCAAAGTGGCGGAAAATGAACTCGTCCATCAATAGGTTTTGCGATGAATATAATAAATTATATACAAGTGACCGTCGTAGCGGGTGGAACGACGAGGATGTATTCAAAATGGCGTTGGAAAAGTATAAGGACAAGAATGGTAATACCAACTTTCCTCACGTTCGCGCGTGGATGGTTGTAAAAGACGAACCAAAATATAGGTCTATTCCCAACGAGGTGGCGATGGCGAAACGCCAAAAAACATCGGAAACGGGTAGTTTTAGCGCCGGTGGATCGGACGCGAGGTGTCACATAAACTTAAATGATGACGCCGACTTTGACGAAGACGAGTACAGCGTACGTGAACTGGAGCGTCCAACGGGCCGAGACAAAACAAAGAAGGAGCGGGCCAAGGGAAAAGAAAAGGAAAAGGTGGACCCGAACATGGTTGAGTTTATGGAACACCTAAAAATGTACAACGACGTCACGGCCCAAAAGACGAAGGCGAAGGAGCGGGGCGTCGAAGAAAAAAGTCGTGCATCGGAAGAAAAGTTACGCGAGAAGGTCCGATTGGTGAGAAAATCCGAATTTCCGATGAAAAAAATTCGGCTCAAGGAATGGGAAATAATGATGATGAATGTCGAGGACGAACCCGAGCTGAAACGTTCGATGTTGAAAAAATTACAACACGACATCATGAAAAAACATCAAATTATTTAACTCTATGTTTATTTTTATTAAGTCTTTGGTTTTTTTTAAGTTAATGTTTTTTTTATGTTTATGTAATGTGGGTTTAATATTAATGAAAATATTTTGTTAGTATACTTGTTAAATGTTAAAAAAATAGAATACTAAAAAAATAAAAAATAAAAACATAAAAAGTGGTGGAGGACTATGACTAGGACCATCCTACCATGCCCTCTAGTTTTGGAGAATGGACCATCTTAGGGAGGAATGTGACGTGGCGCCTACGTGGCGGATCATCCTCCAAGGATGGTCCATCACCATACCTTGTAGTCTAATACAAAAAGTTAGTTCTTGATACCAAACAATAAATTACAAAAACAAGTTTCAATTTATATTTCTTCTCCATTTACAATACATTAAACATGGTTAGAATTTTGAATCTTATAGTAATTCTTAACTTATAGTTTTATAGGGACCAATATATATACAATTGTTTTCAAAAAGTTATTATTTTATTATTTTATCGATAAGGGTCCAATTTTGTACTAGTTTCAACTTGGGACTAGACAAATTATTAATTTTATCGAGTATTAATTTATAGAGGTTTACTGTATTGTTTTAAACTGAGTTGAGATCTCTTGTTTCATATTTTTTGTATTTCGAATTTCATGTCACATGCAATGTAGATATATAAGCTCAAAAAATAATACTGTACACCAAGTTGGCTAAGGATTTACCATGATGGAACTGAGCTTTCATTTAAGAGTTTTTTTTGCATAATTAGGTGGTTTCAAGCACAATAGAGTGCGTTTAGGTGGGCTATAATTTTTTGAGTGTTCGTAGGTAGTTCGCCCTTAGAGACAGTGAACTTCTCTCCAAAAACCTAGAAAACCTGCATGTTCTTGCAAACACAGAACTTATCTCTGAACATCGTTGATTGGAACAGCGAACTTCTGAAAGTCCCTGTTTGAAATTGAGTTCTTAATTTTTGAAACAGATACAATAATGAACTTCGCTGTTTCAAACTGAGATGTTATTCTATGTCGTTGATTGATAACAATACTTTCTCAAATTCTGACTGCTGCAGAAATTATTGATGACATGCAGCAACTTTATGCATGTGACCTCTCTACACATGCAGATGAAAGACAAAAGATTAATAATGCATGATGACATAGGTAAAATTAACGAACTTTTAAGATTGTTTTGTTTGTCGTTTACTTTTTGTTTTATTTTGTAGTGAAAAATGGCAATCTAGACCGAACTGACTCTTACTAATTGTAATACCCATTGAAATTTTAACATTAATATATATCATTAAAGTACGCATTTTATATCAAAATGCGACTTAACAAAAACTTTTTCATCAAAGTATTCATACATGTTTAAAACATTCAAATACTATGTTATTGGTGATTACATATTTCACTTTATATAAAATAAAACAAGATCAATGCGGAAGCTTCATTTAGTTGTGTGTGTTCGGTTCTTGTTCTTCGCTTGATCTTCATCCGGAGACAGATACGTTTACCTAAAATCAAAACCAGCATAAACATTAGTTATGAGGGTTTTGAACACTTTTAAACGAGTTCCCTAAACAAAACAACAAAGTTTCTACCGTAAGCTACGGTGCCACCGTAAGCTACGATGGCGCCTAGTTCTGCTTATTTGCTATTTTACCCAGCTATGCATTTTCTTATGTTTAACACTTAAACTTACATAACTTTAAATCTACACATCCGTTTTACACGATTCTTGCTTCATATCGACCGTAATGCAGTCTCCTGTGTAAACAACACTAAGGTTTGTAACGATGCTAATTTATAAGCTAACGGCTTATAAATCTCTTATACAATAATTTGACCCGTTTCATAATCTATTAACGGCTTGTTTCTAAATCATTCTAAAACCTTGGACTACTACTTAACTCAAAAATCTTTAATTCATGAACATAACTTTTTTATGAATTATGCGACCAATACCCAAGCTATGCGTATAATTCATTTTGACCCGTTTAGGAGATTTAAACATTTAAGTTTAACTCTCGCTCTTCTCTTTCCACACATCACATATCTACATTAAAATGTCTACTTATACTTCACCAATTTATGTGTACCTAGCTCGGGTTATAAAATTAACCCGTTTAAATACGTTTTGCTCTTTAACTTGCTAGTTTAAAGCAACGCAAACCATAAATTAATTCCTGTGATCATAAAACTCAACAAACGGTCATCAGTTATTGTTATCAAATGGTATTAACACACCATTTGACCCGTTTAGTCGAAATAACCTTTTATCTACGTGTGATGGTATTTTATTACCATCTCGCCCCTTAAACCTAATTAATGGTTTCTTACCA
The DNA here is from genome assembly GCF_002127325.2 of Helianthus annuus. Classification (NCBI taxonomy): domain Eukaryota; kingdom Viridiplantae; phylum Streptophyta; class Magnoliopsida; order Asterales; family Asteraceae; genus Helianthus; species Helianthus annuus. The sequence goes on along the minus strand of NC_035447.2, from coordinate 8,160,943 downwards.
TTTTTATTTATTCCAACTTGCATTCCATCATGCCGGAACGTCATAATTCCAATACCTAACATGTTTCATGACTACTACATACAAATAAATGTAATGTAATTAAAAAGGGGGTGTAAGCTTCACTTACCTTGCATCCATGCCACGTTTTTTCTTTCCATACTCGCTCCGTTTGACCCGCTTCATCCACAAGCTTCCACCTAGCTTGTTAAGCGCTAAACTATTATTCAATGTCCACAAGGTGGTTAGATTAACCATAATTTAATATGATCTTCCACATTACACATTTCTATGCATTCATCCGAACACTTAATATAACCACGTTTTACACACAACCAAGTAGACTGCGATTTAATTTAGGCATTTCATATCACTGAAAATGGGTTGTTTTTTGTGACTTGTTTAACCTGTTTACAAGTCTTCAAAAATTATGATTTTTTATGTGGCGTACCTCTCGGAGGGTTAGGCCTTGTGTTAAAATCTCAAGATCTAACTCTTTACCAAAAATTCGTAAAAATTCATTCACTAAGCTACAATCAGATTCGTTACTTTTGACTGCAGCTTACGAAAAAATTCATTGAAAATTCCTCGTTTATCCGATTGACGAAATTCAAATTGGCAATTATTTTAATCACTTAAAACTATCTACAGTAAAAATTTGAGATCATAACTAAATTCCTAAATTGAGTTATGACATCCGTAATGGGCTGCAAATTCTGCCAGAAAACGCAGCTTGAACCTTCGATACGGAAAAATTCATAAAACGCTCAATTTTCATCGAAAAAATGCGATTCCAGTGGGGTTTTAAAGATATTTCCTGGAATTACATTTTAGACTCAAGAAACACATGTTTTTGTCATGTTTTGTTTAGGTTACAGCCAATACAAGTCGGCTGTAAATTCTGATCAGGAGCTGTTTGAATTCAGCTTTCAATTTAAGCATGTTATTGACATCTTAACACCATTTTTAGCAATCAAAACCCTAAAAACATCTCATACATGAATTTAGCATCAACAAAAATCTGAATTTACTTGAGCTAAGCATGATTTCAATATATACTTTTCTAGGGTTTACTCCTAAACACTACAATGTTCCTATTTCATCCATATAACAAGCATGCATCAACAATTTTTGAATTCTCTAGGTTTGCTCAGAAATTTAACTAGAGATTTCTCATGAAATTTACATACCTCGTGACTCCTTTCTCAGTGGAGATCACTAATTCGTACTTTGATTTCGATCTAGACTTGATTTGGACCTTCAATTTGATCATTTTCTTGAATTTAGGGTTTGAGGAGAAACCCTGGTGTCGCCCCCTGTGTTTAATCGAACCACACACACACACACTAGTGTGTGTTTGGTTTTAATTTTATTGTTTTAATTATATTTAATTTCAAACTTAACAACTTTGGTCCCCGTCTCTTATTTGGTTCATTTTTAACTAGATCACAACCTAATTGCTCTTGACATTATCCCCACTAATTAACTAGGTTAAATATTCCTAGTTAATTTAGTGGGTTCGGGGAATTTATGACTAGGTTTATTTTAAGTCCCGTTAACTCGGGGCTCTTACAAACTTAATTCCTTAAAACTTTGATTCGCTTATATTTAATATAAGGATTATTTATTTAAATCCTAATATTTAGTGGGTTACTTTTACCCGTCTTTTTTTTTATTAACGGGGTTTGATTACCAAACCCGCTTTCGGGGTGTTACAAGTCTACCCCCTTAAAGAGGTTTCGTCCCCGAAACCTTTCTTACACAGTTATTGAGTTTCTATACCCAATACACTCAAACTGAGTAACCCCTTTTAAGCATTATTCATACTTTAGCCCCTTGTTGGTATTACCAGAAATGTATGGTAATATCTTGTTGATTAATAACATCTGTGTATTTCACGCGAAATAATGAAACTCAAAATAGCGAAATTTATTTATTTTCAACCAGTTTGGTTATCTTGGCGAAATCCATCGCTGTTAGACTATCAAATTCTTCGTGAATCCGTTAATTTAATCCGTTTGGATATTTTAGCGAAATCTTTCACTTCTAACAACCATTCTTTCGTTTTCGAACTTATTCCTTCGGTTTGGTCATACTGAGTTCATCGCGTATGAGCAAACCGAATTTCTGGAATTTCATCTTAATTATTTAAGATTATTCGATAAATGTTATTAACATAACCCTCGTAAGTAGGGGTGTTCACGATCCGATCCGATCCGATCGAGGGTCTGCTCATGCTTGGATTGAATTACAACCGATCCGATCCGAGCGGATCAAATTTGTAAAACCGATCGCAAAAGTGATGCTCATGCTCGGATTGAATTTGAATCGATCGGCTCGGTTTCGCTCGGTTTTTATCAAATCCTAAAAAAAAGCGAGCGGATCGTTTTCGCTCGATTGAATAATAAGGCTTCGTTCAACAAAAACAAATTCTAACTTAAAGTGCGAATACAAAAGCAACACAAAATAAAGTGCGAATACATAAGAAACACAAAATAAAGTGCGAATACAAAAGCAACACAAAATAAAGTGCGAATACAAATATTAAGTTGGGTTAGATACTTAGATTTACGTATTAAATATTAAGTTGGGTTGAATGTGATTTGGGCTTTTAATTTTTTTTGGGCTATTATATTTTTTGAGTTTTTAATCTATAAAATCTATAATATAAAAATATATATTAATTATTAATAAAAATAATTCGAGCAAAACCGAGCGATCGACGAGCGAGCGGAGCTATGCTCATGCTCGGATTGAATTTGAATCGAACCGATCCGATCGGCTCATTTACAAACTGAGCGGGAATCGAGCGAGCATTTTTCGAGCATTTTTCGAGCAATCGTCGAGCGATCTTCGATCGTCGGGCAGTTTGAACAGCCCTACTCGTAAGCATATAATCACATACCTTATAGCTTTCTCCTTTAATCGTGCTTTTGCTCGATTCGACCTTCCGACACTTCGTTTGTGTTGTCTTATGATCGTTTAGTATATGCGATCAATACTCTTCGTTAACAAACCCTCATGGGCCATCATTTCCATTTGTACATGTTTACCTTTGTTTTATATACTTGACCGTGCCGCTCTTTGGCCGTTTGGTCATATGAATTTATTAGGTATGCTTACTCCACGCTAACCTCGCCATGAATATCGTATTACTCCAATTCTTACATTAGAACTTTGACCTTAATCAGTCTCACTAACTGGACTTATTAATCCAGTTACCTTATACCCATTGCTCGGGCTACAATGTGATTATACTTCACATTATCTTTCTTGGCCGTGATCACGTCACGTCATGTTTAGGTTTATATTAACCTTTCATCATCGAGAATCCTCTTTTCGAATGTATTGTTTTTTACACCTATCGGTGTCTAGAACTAAATCCTTTAATATTAACCTTTTCCTAATTTCTCTCATAATACTTATATATTTGTTAAAACGTCATTTCTTACTAAAACTAAATTTTAGTTTAACGTTTTCTCTTCACCTTGTCTTATATCCTTTTATTACTTCTAGGAATTTTAAGTCCGAGGATTTATTCCTTTCCGATATTATTTAATTCGTGGAATTAAAATTAGTTCCCACACTTAACTCAACTGACCTGTAGGTTCTTTTACTTAGCCTCGTAGGCTATTTCTTTAGATTTTTCACCTTTTTAAGATGAGATGTTAGCAGTTCGTTTCTTTCTACTTATGACCCAAGGGTCTTCTTGGTCCCGTAGACCTTAACACTACGTTTAATCCCGTAGATCATCTTTTATTCGTATTCATATTCAAATGTATATCTACCTATATAGCTTCAAGGCATCCCTTGTTATGTTTGGAATCATTTGTTTTCGCTTTTTGAACTTTAGTTGGTCTTTATCGTAGTCTAAGGCTTCATTCGTTTACTTTCGGACTAACCTTCTGACTTATGACTTCTGACGTTGCTTACGCGTCAGTTTGTTCTACGCTCACCGTTTCCCCGATTTATAATTATATTTCTTTTAAACCCATTACATAGGTTCATTAATATTTCACGCTTTTATTTATTCGATTCACGCTTACTAACATTAGCAAGCGTCATCATTTATTTAATTCTTTTGACTTGTTCGTATGAAATTTCATTGCTTATGAATGCCAATTTTCATTCTTTATTCAACTCATTCAACTTTAAAATAGTTGAACGTAATTTATCAAAATTTCTATTTACAGCATCTTATCGTCTTTTATTCATGACCCGAAACCCGAGTCTTTTGAGTTTCCATCCGCGTTCCCGTTTCTCAGTCGAACGCATGTGTTTAAATCCTTACCCATCAACTGGGTATTTTACCGAAGTCGTTATTATTGCAACCCTCCCGGTACGCATTAAGACTTTGCTTCACGTTTATATTCCGACTTTGTCCTCAACTTTGACGTTTTACAAAAAACGGCCCGTTAAGAGACACATTTGCATTCTCCGGGTTCAAGTGTAAGTACACCCCCTCCCAATGCATATCTTAATCATTTTTACATGTTTACATTCTCCGGGTTCGAGTGTAAGTACACGCCCTCCCAATGCATATCTTAATCATTTTACATTGATCTTTGTCCCTTCACTCGGGCTCATTATCCTAATGTAATACGCTTCCGTCACCCGGCTGTGCGTTTACGTTTACTATCAAACATTTTATTTATTTGATTCCTTTGGGTACCATTTTACTTAGTCCCATTCACCCCGCCCTTACTACATCGGAAGTAAATGTGTCCGCTATAAGAAGTTCATGGTATCATATGCCACTACTTACTTGGCCAGAGTAAGCGATTAACACATGACACACATAACCGTTTTATAGTTTTCACATCATGCCCTATGTTAGTAACGCCTCTATTTAGTTTTCTTGGAAATAATATCCCGGATAGGTATTCTATTCAGGTTTTCCAAGTTTCTAATTTACATATGCAACAATCATTCTCTACATGTTTATTGCATATTCCTATTTGTGCGATTATATTTAAAAGCGTGCACCTGGTAATGCTTGCCCCGACAGGCGTTCCTTGCCATTAAACTTGTTCGCGGTCGTTACGCGATTTAGTCCTTGGTGAGCATGCTCCTCTTGTCATACTTCGGACCGTTCCTCTATCATATCCATGATTTGTTCAACCCTTGTCAACTTTAAATGAAAGTGTCCTTCAATTAAGACATTCACAAAAGTTAGTAATGTCAACTTTACTAAATGCACGTATTGTAATACTAGGCTTTTTACTACACATGATTCGTTAACTATACTAATCATTTTCGTTGGTGTAACGTGTATCACACGATAGCCCTATGTGTTGTTTTCAACACTTTAGCATGCTAAACTATTAACATACATGTACTTACTAGATTTGCGATCAAGCCTCGAACCGAACACTTTATTCTTTTAACCTTAAGCTCTTATTACCAACTTGTAATACCCATTGAAATTTTAACATTAATATATATCATTAAAGTACGCATTTTATATCAAAATGCGACTTAACAAAAACTTTTTCATCAAAGTATGCATACATGTATAAAACATTCAAAAACTATGTTATTAGTGATTACATATTTCACTTTATATAAAATAAAACAAGATCAATGCGGAAGCTTCATTTAGTTGTGTGTGTTCGGTTCTTGTTCTTCGCTTGATCTTCATCCGGAGACATATACGTTTACCTAAAATCAAAACCAGCATAAACGTTAGTTATGAGGGTTTTGAACATTTTTAAACGAGTTCCATAAATGTAACACCACGTAAAAACATGTCCAGTTATATATAGACACGTGTCCCGAACTTTAAACGAGGGTATTCTCGTGAAGGACTTAAAAGGTCAACATGCCCAAACTTGAGCCTCTGATTGACACTTCGTGGAAGATTTGTTCTTAATTGAAAGGTTAATTGAATACAAGAAGCCAATTCGTGTATACATATGAAAAGTATGGCTACGGGAATTAAACATGTCAACATGTTAAGTTTACCTCTGAATGGCCTTTTTGAATAATTCCCGAAAGCTTTATAAATTTTATTGACTCGTTGATAAATGGCTATTAGGGAGGTTAAACCTCGGCTGATAATAATAGTTCATAATTCAATTCAAGAATTTGAAGTTCATACGAAAAGCTGACAAACCTTCATGTTTGGACAACTTCTTTAAATACAAGGAAACACAATTGCATGGCATTATTATTGGGCATTCAGAACCGGTCATATGGACTATTGCACTGATTTATGGGTCAAGATTCGGACATTGAAATGCATTGTGAAGTGTATAAAAGTTATAAAAATTTTGTCCTCTGGTCATCGGTTACGGACCGTATAGCTCCAGGCTTACGGTCCGCAAAGACGTAACTGGGCGATGCGAACCAGGTCGGTTACGGACCGCAAACGTTTATATATACGGTCCGTAAGCAATGGTTACGGATCGCAAGAGGATTTCTTTACGGTCCGTAAGGCCGTCGCTGGGCAGAAAAATTGGACAGGTGTGAGTTAAGCTGTTAAACCGACTTAAACTTGTAAATTCCGATACCATGGATTATTGGACGGTAAAAATAAACCACTAGGACACCTGGGGTGATCCTAGGGCCTTCCATAACAGCTGGGATTGATCCAAGAGCTAATGATCAAGTATAAATAGGGCCATTGGGTTGAACTCTCATACCACATTTACAAACACTTCACTTGTGGGACTTGCTCTGGAGCTCTCAGCAGTAACAAGTGGACTTGAAGTGTAGAAAAGATAGCTTGGACCTTTAGTAAGCTCCTAATCACTTGCTTAGTCACTTTAATTAGCTTAATTATCTAGAAGTCAAACTTGTTATAGTTTAGGTTTGACTTCCGTTTTAATCTTGTTTGGTCCAGCCACTGACCAAATTGAAAGTGGTCATGAAACCACATTAGTATAGGTGAGTAACCCCTGAAAGGGTGTCACCTAATTATCTCGTTTGACTGGTTAATTGTCGGGTCAAAGTAGTTTGACAAAAAGTCAAACTGGACTGAAATTTCAAATTTAATTAAATTTAATAAACCAAGGGTTCTAAATTATATTTAAACATTCTAATGACTTGGTGACTAATATATAAACATGTTTTAACAGTCCTAATCCGACAATTAATAGTCTAAGGTCAGTTTATAACCGAAAGTCGCAAAAGCTTGACTTTTGCTATGACTTTCAGTTCTGACCCATTCAAGCTTAAATCTTCCATATTTTAAACTTCCATTAGGACCGCATTACATTGTAGTATAACCCTCTGGAGTTATATTGCATGGCGCCTAACCGTTTGTTATATATGCTCTTCATCGTAATTATGCTCAATAGTGCCTAAAACGCCCTTTTTACATAAAACCGAGATTTTCAGCACTATGAATGAACTAAAACCTTTGCTACTGATATTTAGACATGTCCTTAAAATTTGACATCAGTTTGAGGTCTAGATTAGGAGTTATGCTCAATAGCGTAATTAAGGGACTTTTTAGCAATTAAAAGGCGTAACTAGCATAAGACCTATCTAAACCCGATTTTTGACACCAAACTTGTTACCTACTAATGTTAAATAATATTTTGGGATTTTTAAAGATTTTTATTGTTAATGCACTTTTGGGTGATAAGTGCAAGGCTTCCAACATTTAGGGTCTTTATTGAACAAGTGTCTAAACTTAGTCCCAAGAAGTTCCTAGGGACAATTTGTCCCAAGAAGTTCCTAGGGACAACTTGTCCAAGGTTTGGAATGGTTTTTGTTTAGTCAGAGTTTTGTATAGATTAGCTTTTGTCTGAGTTTTGTGACAAAAGCTCTGAGCTTTGTGCTATTTGTTTGTCCGGGCTTTCTAGTTAGTCTTGAAAGTCCGAGTTTCACCTTGTATATATACTTTAATATGGAATAGACAAGGTAACGATTTCTGTGTGAAATTATGTGCCCTAATCATTGTGTTTTGTCTGGCGGCGCTTTGTGTGAGTGACGTCATTCATCTTCATCAAGAATACTCAGTGTATTCTTGATTTCTCTCTCAAATCCTTGCATTCTTGTTTTTATCTACAGTGGTTGATCATCAGGTGGATTCCGCACACCTGTTGGTTGCTTTAGCTGAGTGAGATCTTGGATTAGGAGGCCTAACATTTATTTATTTTTAGAATGAGCATAACATAGGATTATAGCCTAATTTCGGTTATGGTCGGTTTTACCCTTTTCTTACATAAAATGAGTTTTACATATCATTTTAATACCAAACTTTTTGCTACTGATTTTATTTGACAAATATAATATTTTGAACCTTATAAACTGACCAAAATCTCAGATTTCCTATTTTTACAATAATAGCCATTTTAAATCGCATTTTAAGCATTTTAAGCACCTAGTATGGGTCAAAACTATCTTTATCATATAAAACTCATAACCTACTGATATTTTAAACTATTTTACATAATAATACAATAGACTAAAGTTTTAAAACTCAGAAGTCTATTTTAACCTTTTTAAGTCTATATAAAATTACCAAAATACCCTTTTGGGACTTATTTTGGTTTAAATTGCTTTTTGGGCATAAATGTTAATATATTGCTGATATATTAATATACTTTGAGCATAATTATAATTAAGACCTGTATATAATTCTTTTGGTTACCCGTTACGCATTTATGCGTTCGGATCGGTTACGTGACTAGTTTACGTAAAATAGCCGAAACGGGCTAAACCTTATCATTTAATCCTCATTTTCCAGAATGTATTTAGTTTACCCATATTATGCAAGTATGCAAGCTTGTCGGGTCTAAATCACATTCTATCCCGGTCTCCGCTTAATCTAGCGTTTAGAACCGTAAGGTTTCCTTCTAGCTAGCCGGTCTAAGTCCTTGACTATATAACGACCCGTTAGCATCCTAATAGATAAATTAAACCTTCTATACATATTTATAGCTTTCGGTAAAAAGTTCCTTTTCAAGAAACTTAGGAATTTACTGCTACATCAGGTAAATACTTTTAACTTATTTTCCCTATACGGGCTTGGGATACGGTATATTAATACCGCTTGGTCGGGTATGGGATTATTTTGTCGGATTGTGATTTAATAAATCCGCATAACCCGTTTTAATCTGTATTATTTGATAACATAAAGATTTGGGGGTTAACGACCGTGTCCTAGATATCCTCGGCTCATTTAAGTTAACAATGGCCGCGACCTATGCATGGGATGCAGGCATGCACCTGACAGATGCAAATGCTAAATATTAAATTACCCACAAGTTGGGTATAACTCCTCTGTGGGTTCTATAAGTGGTGAGTCAGTTAATCATGTCCGGCTTCCAAACCGGCCCCACTTGTATGACAATATGTAAAGCTGTATACAAGATCTTAATAAAGACTGTCCCAAGTTATAAATGATTTGTGCTTTGAGCACCTAAATCTATTTTCTTAAACCTTTTCAAAATGAGTCAGTTAAATTGTATTTACCAGTGTATACTGACATATTTTCCTAAAGATTGATTGACAGGTACTTCTCGAAATATGCTGGAGCTATAGGGTGTTATAGAGGATCTTGCAAATCCATTAGATACCCGGAGTCTGTAGTTTTTGTTTTCCTTTGTACTTTATGATCCGCCTGTGGATCTTATTACATTCCCATCTGTACTATTCATATACTCGAACATACAGACAGTATGGTTTGTAATAGTTAATTACCCAGCCTTCCGCTGTGCTATATTAATGTGTGTATTGACAATGATGATATCAACTACGTCACGATACTCCCCACCGGGCCCACCGTTAATACGTGGAATATTGGGGTGTGACAATAAACAAAACAACAAAGGTTTCTACCGTAAGCTACGGTGACGAAAAAGTTGCTACGGTGATAAGAGCCTGCCCTACGGTGGAGAGTTGTTTTCTTTTAGTGCCTACCGTAACTTACGGTACCACCGTAAGCTACGGTGGCGCCCAGTTCTGCTTATTTGCTATTTTACCCAGCGATGCATTTTCTTATGTTTAACACTTAAACTTACATAACTTTAAATATACACATTCGTTTTACACGATTCTTGTTTCATATTGACCGTAATGCAATCTCCTGTGTAACAAAACAACACTAAGGTTTGTAACGATGCTAATTTATAAGCTAACGGCTTATAAATCTCTTATACAATTATTTGACCCATTTCATAATCTATTAACGGCTTGTTTCTAAATCATTCTAAAACCTTGGACTACCACTTAACTCAAAAGTCTTTAACTCATGAATATAACTTTTATGAATTATGTGACTAATACCCAAGCTATGCGCATAATTCATTTTGACCCGTTTAGTTAAATCTCGCTCTTCTCTTTCCACACATCACATTTCTACATTAAAATGTCTACTTATACTTCACCAATTTACGCGTACCTGGCTCAGGTTATAAAATTAACCCGTTTAAATACCTTTTGCTCTTTAACTTGCTAGTTTAAAGCAACGCAAGCCATAAATTAATTCCTGTGATCGCAAAACTCAACAAACGGTCATCAGTTATTGTTGTCAAATGGTATTAACACACCATTTGACCCGTTTAGTCGAAATAACCTTTTATCTACGTGTGATGGTATTTTAATACCATCTCGCCCCTTAAACCTAATTAATCGTTTCTTACCATTTTTATTTATTCCAACTTGCATTCCATCATGCCGGAACGTCATAATTCCAATACCTAACATGTTTCATGACTAATACATACAAATAAATGTAATTACAAAAGGGGGTGTAAGCTTCACTTACCTTGCATCCATGCCACGTTTTTCTTTCCATACTCGCTCCGTTTGACCAGCTTCATCCACAAGCTTCCACCTAGCTTGTTAAGCGCCAAACTATTATTCAATGTTCACAAGGTGGTTAGATTAACCATAATTTAATATGATCTTCCACATTACACATTTCTATGCATTCATCCGAACACTTAATATAACCACGTTTTACACACAACCAAGTAGACCGCGATTTAATTTAGGCATTTCATATCACTGAAAATGGGCTGTTTTTTTGTGACTTGTTTAACCGGTTTACAAGTCTTCAAAAATTATGATTTTTTATGTGGCGTACCTCTCGGAGGGTTAGGCCTTGTGTTAAAATCTCAAGATCTAACTCTTTACCAAAAATTCGTAAAAATTCATTTACTAAGCTGCAATCAAATTCGTTACTTCTGACTGCAACTTACGGAAAAATTAATTTAAAATTCCTCGTTTATCCGATTGACGAAATTCCAATTGGCAATTCTTATAATCACTTAAAACTATCTACAGTAAAAATTTGAGATCATAACTAAGTTCCTAAATTGAGTTATGACATCCGTAATGGGCTGCAAATTCTGCCAGAAAACGCAGCTTGAACCTTCGATACGGAAAAATTCATAAAACGCTCAATTTTCATCGAAAAAATGCGATTCCAGTGGGGTTTTAAAGATATTTCCTGGAATTACATTTTAGACTCAAGAAACACATGTTTTTGTCATGATTTGTTCAGGTTACAGCCAATACAAGTCGGTTGTAAATTCTGATCAGGAGCTGTTTGAATTCAGCTTTCAATTTAAGCATGTTATTGACATTTTAACACCATTTTTAGCAATCAAAACCCTAAAAACATCTCATATGTGAATTTAGCATCAACAAAAATCTGAATTTACTTGAGTTAAGCATGATTTCAATATATACTTGTCTAGGGTTTACTCTTAAACACTACAATGTTCCTATTTCATCCATATAACAAGCATGCATCAACAATTTTTGAATTCTCTAGGTTTACTCAGAAATTTAACTAGAGATTTCTCATGAAATTTACATACCTCGTGACTCCTTTCTCAGTGGAGATCACTAATTCGTACTTTGATTTCGATTTAGACTTGATTTGGACCTTCAATTTGATCATTTTCTTGAATTTAGGGTTTGAGGAGAAACCCTGGTGTCGCCCCCTGTGTTTAATCGAACCACACACACACACACTAGTGTGTGTTTGGTTTTAATTTTATTGTTTTAATTATATTTAATTTCAAACTTAACAACTTTGGTCCCCATCTCTTATTTGGTTCATTTTTAACTAGATCACAACCTACTTGCTCTTGACATTATCCCCACTAATTAAAAAGGTTAAATATTCCTAGTTAATTTAGTGGGTTCGGGGAATTTATGACTAGGTTTATTTTAAGTCTCGTTAACTCGGGGCTCTTACAAACTTAATTCCTTAAAACTTTGATTCGCTTATATTTAATATTAGGATTATTTATTTGAGTCCTAATATTTACTGGGTTACTTCTACCCGTCTTTTTGTATTAACAGGGTTTGATTACCAAATCCACTTTCGGGGTGTTACACTAATGCATGATGACATAGGAAAAATGGCAATCTAGTCACATGGACAACGACTTCTCTTACATATAGTGAGGTTCTAAAGATTGCTGTTTGAATTAGCGAACTTCAATCTTTTTGTAGAAAATTGTAAGAACCTGTAGCTTTTTCCAGAAATGTTAAAGAAGTTCGCTGTTTCAAACCTCTACCTACCTAATATCACTTATAATATTGGATCCCACCTAAAAGCATTCCTTGGGGGTTCATACCCTCTATTTCTACAAAAAAAAAATTATTTAACATGCAATTTTACTTGTTTGTATAAACGTTTTTTTTCTTTTTTTAAAACTGTGTGTGTTTGTTTATGTGTAGTTCTTGAGCACCCCCACTGTTTACCAAGAGAAGTCATTGTCCATGTGACTAGAGTCAGTCGCCCCTTGTGTATTATGTTTGTTTGTTAATGTTCGTTTATTTACGTTTGTATTTTTCCCCTGTTTGTTTACATATCCGTTTAAATTTATTTGTAAGTTATTAGCAACACTAATTAACCCGCCATTTACGTATTCGTTCGTTTATGCTCGTTTTTAAGTTTGTATCCGACTTCATATTTTAATCACCTAATGGTATCTAGACTTCGATTTGGGTATTGTTAATTAACTTTTAATTGGTGTTCATTTAGGTTTGTATAGAACATTAATGTACACATTAACGAACGATTGATCTTAGCTTTCTTGGACTTCCAGTTGCCCGTGTTCCACACCTTTCACAAAAATACTCATAAGATATGCGTTAAAGTGGAAGCTTGAGAGTATGCACCATAGCATTGGGGTTGAGCACCTACATTAAAGCGATGTGCTTAGCGCCAACACAATAACCAAATTTCACAATTCACAACAAATCGCAAAGATCGAGTCCACCAACTCAATAAAATACAATCTAAATGACACTACATAGTAAATAAAAGGGTTCGCAAATCTATACACACTCCAAGATAGATAACTTCCCGCTAATGGATGATGAGTTCAAACTCAACTTCACAAATCATGGTACCCACCGATGCATCCACCATAGAGTATCCCAAAAACAACTAGTGACAATTAGGCCATATATAGTATATAGTATGGTGCAAATTACCAACGAATATGTTTTAACAGGCCTTGTCATAACAAGGCATATCGGTGTTAAACTACATATGTATGATGATTAGTACACTCATAAGCCTGATCATGTACAAGGCACATGAGGGCATTCTTGTAATTTCTGCTGAAAGGACTAAATATGTAAATAACTAAAATACAACCATTTTAAATAAATTAAATCTGATCATCCACCATCATCACCACCATCCATGATCCACCCCGTCCCCACCACTCTCTCTCTCTATCCATACCGTAACCCACCCAACAATTCTGATCCGAAACCAAATTACTTTCCCTTCAGCTTAGTTGCAAGGACGTGAGTCAGAGGCATGAGCTCGATGTTGACCAAGACCTTGTAGTTGTCGGCATCAAGACCAACATCAACATATGTAAAAACCGCCAATTTATTTATTAATTAATTAGGGCTGACAGTTCTGATACGAACACGATAACACTAAGTTATCATGTTTCGTGTTTGACCTTAACAGGTTTCGTGTCTAAAACAGGTCGACATGATAAGACCTTAACAGGTTTCATGTCTAAACAGGTTAAAACCTGTTAACCTGTTAAGACCCGTTAAGTACATGTTAATAATTAAAAATTAAAAAATATTATATGTGAGTGTGTACATGGGGTCATCAGTCATGGGACCTGGGATGAATTATTCACAAACATACGCGGTTCTTTTTCCATAATCCAAACCCTAATTTTTAAAGCTCTCTCATAAACACCACCATTCCCAATTCAGTTCACAGCTTCCCCAACTTGGTCGTGTGTGTGTCTTAAACAGGTCGTGTTCGTGTCTTAACAGGTCGTGTTCGTGTCTTAAACAGGTCGTATGATACGTTGGTAATTTTTTGGTGTCTTAGCAGGTCGTTTCATGTAACCTGTTTATTAACAGGTTCGTGTTCGTGTTTCCAAAATCTAACACGATAAGATTTCGTGTCGTGTTCGTGTTTACGTGTTTCGGGTTCGTGTCTTATCGTGTTCGTGTCTTAACAGATCGGGTTGACCCGTTATGCCAGCCCTATAATTAATACCTTCAATCTTCATCAATCACAAAACAGAAATAAAACATTCCAAATTTACGAAACCCCTCTGTAATTTTCTTGAAACCCTATTGTCACCAAATCTCTCTTCGACGTCAAGTTTTCAACAATCTTTTTACATCTTTATACTGCTGTTAAAACATTCATCGACTTGTATCTTCAGGTTCTTGATTTTGTTTTTATAAAAAAGATTCTATCTTTCAAGCATTATCTCTGTTTTTTGTTTCTGGGTTTTTGTGGGATTTAAAGAAAGATGAATGGGTTGGTTTCATTTTAGTTTTTCTGTGTTACTCTGGGATTGTTTCTTGCTACAAGTTTTGCTGTTCAATTTCTCATACGTGAAACCGAACCAATTTCTCGTTGTAATCGAGTTCGAATCTTCTGTTTTGGTGAACCCATTAAAACTGAATCAAGATCGCGATTTAACCTTGTTATACATCTGAATCGTTATATAAACAAACCTTAACCAACCCTCTAACTTTTTACCACACAGAAACACCATCTAAAGCAACTGCGATCTTGATCTGAAACTTGCTGGAACCCTCTGCAAGTCGCCGAAAATTCCTCACTGGCTGGAGTTACTCGAAACCCAACAAAGTTTCACAACTGGTAATTGTTTAATACACCGTTCTGTTCATTTTTCGTTCGGGATCAAAAGCCCCAAATCTTCATCGGTAAATATGTACTATGTGTTGGAAATTTGTGAAAATAGCATTTTTCAGAAATATAGGAAAATGATTTTTTTTCCTATTTTGGACTAGAAATAAATATAAGAAAATGAGCGGGTTTTATATATTTATTTGTGGGTTTCTGTTCTACGTTGGAAGAGCTTCGCAACGAACTAAACCACGTCCAAAACGGAGCTAAGATGAATGAGATATCGATGCTCAAAGTTTGGTGTTTGAAACTTGAATGCTGAAAAAAGTGGGAAAGTGGCATCTTGTCCCACATAGGAGGAGAGATGAAACATAAAGGGGTTTTGAACTCTCCATCCTTATTGTTTCATGGAAGCACCTCACTAAGTGTACCGGCAAAGGGTGCGGAGCACCCTAACTCGCACTCGCGCGCGCGCGTGGCGTGGGCGATGAGGCGCAATGTGGCGCTTTGATGGCGCACTTTACACTTCGCATCGCCGCGAGCCGCCTTTGTATTTTTGACCGCATGCGCGAGGTGGAGCACAAGGGATGTAAGGACCAGTTGGTTAGTGACGTCGCATGCAGGCGCGTGACCCTGGTGGGTCCGCGCGCAGTGGCGCATGACGTGGCAGTCATGCGCGTACGCGCGCGAGTACACGTGGCATGGTGGCGCGCACTCACGCATGGAGCATGGGCACTGATGTGACGTGCGCGGCGCACCAGAGTGTGCGAATACGACGCGACTGTGTGGCGTGCTCGTATAGGCTCACAGGTGACGTGGCGCAGGTGCGCATGGAACTGAGCCAGTGTGGCGCACACGCGCATGGAAGTGAGCCAAAATGGCGCACGCGCGCATGAGCATGCACACTTGCGCGCACAAGGGCGCGCGCGCACCAGTGTGTCTTGCGCGCGCGCATAGAAGCTTTTAGCAGTTAATGCCGGTGCAGTTACATTTCAGCATTTGAAACTGACGAGTCAATGCGTTTGACTGAGAATTTAATGACGAATAAAGTGCATTGAAGACGTTTAATGCAGTTTAATTCTCCCATTAAATTCATTTTTCAGTTTCGACCTTACATCTGCAGTATAAATAGAGGACCCAGCTGCAGAATCAAACACACAGAATTTCACAGCAAAAATACAATCTTCTTCTCTGAATTTTCTTCATTTTCTTCAAGCACTCAAGGTACACCTTCGGGTTGGAGTCAAGACCGGCAATACGACTGCTTCGGGCTGTTGTATCCTGGAAACAAACGTGTTCTCCCGGGAGACACGAAATTTGTTTTATGGGACCCGTGTCTAACACGATCCTCAGCCAAGAACTGATTTTCGTTTGCAAAATCTGTTCTTGTTTTTCATTTATTTCAGTTGTAATTGTAAAGTACTTTCAGTTTCATTTTGTTTAGTTCTTGTAATTCAAGGTAAATAAAGAATTTTATTTATTTTGCATGAACGGATTCCTACACTATGTGTTTGGAATTTGAATTTGGTTGCTGGGTCTTCCAAGTCGGCTGCAAATGATGAATAGAGAGAGAGAGAAGTTGTTGAATTTGGTTGGTGAATATATAAAAAAAAATTTGAAATTTTTTTTAAAGAATAAATTACAAGTTTTGTCTTTTAAAGACTAAATTACCCATGTGTAATAAGATTTAATAGAAAAAATTAACTGAGTTATGCTCAAAGGACATAACTTGCAATAAAATTCTCTATAAAGAGCAAAATCTGTCAAAATTCGTTGAAAAGGACACCGCCTGAAAATGGGTATATAGATAAAGGATAAAACTTGTAATTTTTTTTTTGAAATCAAGTTATTAAAGTCGCATTCGATAAAGTCTATTCTACCCTTTTAAACAATCAAATTTGCAAAGTGATATTGGCTTATAATCTCAAAATGCTTTTTGCTTGAATGAATTTGGTAAATAAACAAACAACTTAGTTTTATGTTTTTATATTCTGTTAAGCTCATTTTGTGTGTTTCTCCAAGCGTCATCGAAGATCTGATCGAAGCAAGGGCTCCTCACTTTCAATTAAGAGGCATGTTAGTTTTATTATTATCTATATAATTCTTTGATTTGAGCAAGTAATTCTATGGTACCACTGAATGCATATCAAGAGTTTGATGAAATGCATGAATGAAAATTTGCTTCCATATCATCTTCAAATTATTATTATTTTGTTTTGAGAGTTGAGTTCACAATAAGTGACTGATTTGTTTGATTATTAGGGTCAAAGTAATTACATTTGGATAATTAGAAGAGGAATTGCTACTTTTTGTTGTGTGCATCGGAATGCCAGTGTGTAGTGGTTCATATTATAATTTATAATTATAATGGCAATTTAGGAAGATTCATAATGCAGATTATGAATCATTATACCCATCTAAAAGAGTTTTATATTTAGAGACTCTAAGGTAGCAATTTTCTAATTCAAAGATGAAAATTTGATGTCTCTATTATGATACACTAATATAGAGTTTAAGTAGCCATTGATTCTGTGTTTAAATTATTGATAGCGACATTTAGTTTTGGCCTACATTAAGGCTATTCTTATGGGATTTAGACAACAATTACCTTTCGTCTAGTAGGTCATGTGTTCAATGTATTTTGCCCTTCATTAACTTAGTTGATGTATAGTGATTTAGGGTGTATATTTTGATGTTATGTTTGTCACCAATCACCATGCTTCTTTAAAAAGTTACCCAAAACTGGGCTTCTGTATTTTTAATGAAGCCATGGTCTGCAAAATTTTGTCACTGAAATTGTTCTCTTTTATACGGGTCTTATCTATCTACGTATATTATATTTGTAACATTCTTTTACCCTTTTTAAGAAGAGTTAAGTGTCATCTACGTCTCTATAGTTTGTTCACTTTTGCTATTTCAGACCAAATTTTAAAATCGCACGGTTTTCCTCTCTAACATTTCGGAAACGTGCCATTTCAGTACAAAAAATAACCACAGTTAAAAAGTTCAATTAGCTTAGGGGTAACCACAGTCAAACTTGCAGCTGGTCGGGATCGAACCCGTGACCAGCTGCTTAGAAACAAACGAATTTTACCCCTAAGCTAACTGAATTTTTTAACTGTGGTTATTTTTTTGGACTGAAATGACACGTTTTCAAAATGCCAAGGAGGAAAATGGGGCAATTTTGAAATTTGACCTGAAATGGCAAAAGTAAACAAACCACAGGGACAATCACACACAAAACACAAATTCACACGTACATAAGAATTTTGTTACGGCTTCAACCCACTTTCATTCATTACAAACTTTACAATAAATAAAACCCTGCTGACCCGTTCTAACCGATACGCAACTTTGACCCGTATCCAATTACTCAACTATACAACCAATCAAAACCTACATGTTTTCTGATTCTAGTAGTAGTGACCCATCTAGGCTTTCCCAAATAAAAAAGAAGCCATCCAACACCCAATCCAATTAACATCCCAAATCCAATTTCATTTTATTTAACCCTGGGCTTATAGCTTAGTGGTTATGGAAATGAGGGAAGACTTTTGACTGAAAGGTCTCAAGTTCGATTCCTGATCCACCCGGGTTTTACCAGCTCTGTATTGTCGTGCTCTCGGGCGGGTGCAGGGTCGGGTTTTCCCCGGAACTGGTGGCGTGGTGGGCTAGGGGCTCCGTGCGTGCAGGTTGGGCTGCCGCGGGCTACCTTTCGGCCAATGGGTGCCGCGTACGGAGTACCCGGCGATTCTTATGTTGGACGTTCAAAAAAAAAAAAACATCCCAAATCCATATCCCCAAACAACAGATTCCCAAGAAAATCCATTAAAGAAACTATCGTTGTCATCTTCATCGTCATCTTCTCCACGTGTCGGAGAGAATGTCTCATCATCATCACCACAGTTCTTTGTCAACGGGAATCCACATAATCCATTGTTCCCTTGAAACGAACTATTTCCAAAGGTATTGAACTGTCCACCTTCAGGTATGGCTCCGTGAAGCTGGTTTTGTGAAAAATTCACGAATGCAAGAAATGTCAGACTTTTAAGTTGTACAGGAATTTCACCTACGATCTTATTTGAAGAAAGATCTAAATGTTCAAGGAGTACGAGGTTGCTCAAGTGTGTCGGTATGCTACCCGAGAGACTGTTATGCGATAGATTGAGAAACCGAAGCGCTCTTAACTGTCCAATAGTGTCAGGTATCTCCCCTTCAAATCTATTAACCGAAAGATCTATAGTGGTGCAGATTACTAATATTTTCTGTAGTTCCAATCTCAATCCTTTCACCACTATCTCCACTGTGTCATCATACATGAACTTTCCACCCATGTACAACACTCCTGGCGCAGCCCTATCCATAGCCATCAATGCTTTAAAGTTCTTGAAGTAGTTTGAAGGCAAAAGACCCGTAAACTCGTTGCTCGATAGATCAAGTATTCGCAGCTTTTGAAACAAAGGCTTGGTGTTGGATGTGTGTAATGTGCCATTGAGTTTATTACCCCTCAAGACGAGAACTTGCATCTCGGGAAGAGTATCAATCCAGTGCGGGAATCCACCGGTTAGCTTATTGTTTCCCAAATCCAAAACTGCAAGGTTCCTACAATTGATCAAAGTCTCTGGAATCGAGCCTTGAAGTTGATTTCCATTCAAGTTGAGACTTCTTAGATTGTTGTTTTGCTTCAAGAATGTTGTGGGAATGCTTCCATGGAACCGGTTTAACCGCAGATCCAACACTCTGAGCTCGTGGCTGAAGTTACCCAGGCATTGTGGAACATTGCCGGTAAGCCAGTTATTCCCAAGGTGAAGAGTCTCCAACAATCTCAACTTGCAAACCGATTCCGGGACATGACCCACAAGGGAGTTGTTACCTAGAGTCAGATAAATTAGTTTTCGACAATTGAGTATTGCCTTAGGAAAATAACCCGAGAGTTTATTGTCATGCAGCGTGAATTGCTCCAACTTTATTAGGTTACCGAGTGAATCTGGGATCGGACCACTTAACCGATTAATGAACAAGATCAACTCAACAAGAGAGCTTAAGTTTCCCAACTCTTTTGGAATGGAACCATTAGACTGGTTGTCGTTAAGGTACAACTGCTCTAATTTGCTTAGATTTCCTATTGAAGCCGGGATTTGACCAGTAAGCTCGTTGTGACTGAAGGCTAATTGAATCAACGACTCTAGTTTTCCGAGTTCTGGTGGGATAACGCCTGAAAGAAAGTTTTCATGAACATCCAGTATCTTAAGCTTGCTCAGGTTTCTAAATGAAGCCGGGATGGGACCCGTGAGCTGATTGCGGCCCAAAAGTAACCGAATCAGATTCTTCATGTTTCCTAATTCATCAGGAATTGGACCAGAAAGTCGGTTGCTATATAAGTATAATGTCTTTAAAGAGCTCAGGTTTCCTAAAGATAATGGGATCGGACCGGTAAGATTGTTTCTAAAAAGGTACAGTTCAGACAATTTGGTTAGATTTCCTATACCAGATGGAATGTGTGCAGTTAGGACGTTGACCGAAATATTGACCTTCACAAGATTTTCTAAATTTCCTAGTTCTGGAGGTATAAAACCTGATAACTTATTACTATCAAGACGAAGATTAATCAAATTGGTCAAGTTTCTTAAAGATGCAGGAATATGACCATCAAGATTATTGCTATGCAATGAAAGGGTCTCAAGTTTCATGATCATTCCGATTTCTTGAGGAATTGTTCCAGAAAAACGATTACTAGAAAGATCAAGAAACACGAGTTTAGAAAGATAAAAGATCTCAACTGGGATGGATCCGAAAACGTCATTTTGTCTAAGTTCTAGATGTGTTAGACTAGTGAAAGACGAAAACGTGAAGTTTTTAAGTGTACCGTTCAGTCTTGAAGTAGAAAGGTTGAGTTTTATTACATCTCCATGATCATTGCAATGAACACCGTACCAGGTGCATGGTGCGGTACTCATGGTTCGGTTTATATGGGTAGGATTAAGGGACCATGAAGATAACAAGGGATTGTGTTGGTTTATGAGGCTGGTTTTCCATTTGAGCAGAGCATAAGCAGCTTCTTGCTTTGAACCAGAAGCAGGAAGGAATGAAGAGAAAAGGATAAAAAGAATGAAGAGTAAATTTGATAACATTTTGATTTTTTTTTTTTGTAGATAATTATTTATGGCTGCAATTTAAATATTGCCAGATTTTTGTTGAGTTTAGAAAAGTCTGTTTGCTTGGTCTTCCTGTAATACATTGTGATGATTAAGATGTTTACTTGCATCACAAAATATGGAAGTTGCTGAATGGAGGACCTGTTGACCAGCAGTTATTTTCTTTGTTATTATAACATTTTAAAAGGTGTTTGAGATTACGTTTTGAAGTGATTATTTAATTATTGCGTTTGCAAAACATAAATAATCTAAAAGGGTGTTTGGATGAAAAAGTGAATATCTGCGCAGTTTTAGAGAAGCATATACCTACATGCTTTTTCAAAACGCAGTTTTAAAAACGCAAAATATATTCGAAAACGTATAATCTGTTTTGAAAACGCAACACCAAACACCCAGCTAAAGTTTGTTCTAAGGGTGAGGTTTAAACGAGAATTCATATATTTCACTAGAACCGTGAAAACCATTCAAATTAGAAAAAGAATTACATGTGTCATTAGAAAAAGAATTACATTATCATTATTTCTAACATACAAAAAAAGAATTACATTTATCATTATTTTTTAACATACAACATCAAAAAAATTATATGTTTAGATTCACACGTATTCAAATTTTTTTAAAAAAATATACATGTGTAAAAGAATTGTTAAAAGTATTTAGAGGAACCAATGGGATGGTGGTCCATTTACAAAGGCAAAGCCTTTAAACACTTTGGAAGAGGGGAAGATCTTAGGTTCAAGTCCCACAGACAGTAGGGAATAAAAAAATTCGAGGAGGAGATGAATTAATTGAAAAGATAATTCCATTTTTAATTTTGTATTTTAATAATAAATAGAATTACCCCCGTCACGATGCGACGGGGATTCTTTAGTTATATATCGTATTAGATGAAATGCAAATATTTTTTAAATGACAACGAGCCTGTGTGTAAAACATAGAAAAAGAATAACTAAGTCGATTTTTGACCTACACGTTGCTACAGACCTATCAAATGGGAAAAATAGACGCGCTGTGATGGGCCTTTCAAACGGGAAAAGTAGATGAAAAAACATTGAACCCCACACGCACATTGCGACGTGTTAACTCGGAAAATTTAAAACGAAATGTTGGAAAATTTACGAAAGATGAAAAGTCTAAGGGATCAAAATTGAAAGTAAAAAGGTGTTGGGGTTAAATTGTAAAAGATGAAAACTTTGTGTTAAAAGCAAAAAAAAAAAAAATCAAAGGGGTTAATTACAAAAGATGGAAACTTTAGAATTAAAAGTGAAATATCAAATTAATTAAAGGGTTAAATTACTTAAGTTTGAAACTTTAAACATAATTTGCCAAATATGTAAACTTTGGAGTTAGAAATGAAAATTTCAAAATTATTTTGAAAAACTCCCAAAGCATCATGTACAAGTACAACACATATATGCATAAGTAAGTTGCTAATTTATAGTATTTAAATTAAATAATAATAATAATAATAATAATAATAATAATCTATACATATAATAAAGTAAACCAATTTGAGACACATGGCAATCAATGAGACTATCTAAAAATCTATTTTCCCTCCTAAAATATAACCCCTTTAGTTTCATGGTTAACCCTAAATTCAAAATAATAATAATAATAATAATAATAATAATAATAATAATCTACTTGAATATTCTAATAGTCTACTTGAATATTGTGAATTTCATTTAAGTTTCGGTGTTTTATTGGATTAGATTTGAGTTTTAAAAGAAGAATATTTTATTTTCGGTCAGATGTAGAAATAATAAATTATATTAAAATAAATAGATATATATTGACTTTAAAATATGATGTTACAAATAATATTGAATCCCCGAATTCAAAATAATAATAATAATAATAATAATAATAATAATAATCCTGAAATCTAATCTCCCTTCACATATCAATTTAATTTTATTATTATTTATCCGTTTAAAAAACATATAAAAGCAAATGTTTATAAATTATATATTTTATAGTAAAGATAAGTTTATAATTTCAAAGTAGAAAAATCACTTTAAAAACATAATCAACTTCAAATGGTTAATACCTTATCAACTTCAAACGTAATCAACTACTAATATATTTAGATTATTATAACAAAAATATTAGCACCAGAACAAAAAAAAAAACATATTCATTTATCGAACAACCAATTGATGAAAATCCATAGATTTATGAATATAAAACACGTATTAGTAATTAAAAATTATATTAAAATAAAATACTATATAAATTAATATTGTAAGATGAAAGGAGAGGGTGTCACGTGACATTATTTGAAATTCTTTATTTTATTTTATTATATAATTTGACATATTAAATAAAAGAAAAACTTTAAGGAACCCCGTGTATTGTACGGGTTGAATAAATGTAATTTTATATACCAAATTCATACTATAAATAAACTAATATGTGACACGTATCATTCATTGGAGTCATCTATTTTTTATTTTCCTAAAGAAAAATTAAAAACATCTTATCTTAAGTTAAAAATTTTAAATTCGAAGATAATACTTTGTTAGAAAAATAGAAGGATTCTATTTCAAATTCAAAGTAGGATACGATTTAATATTAATTTAGTATTTAATTAATATAAGATAACTATACAAAAGAGGCGGGAAAACAGAAAATTAGATGGTTCCAATAAATGACATGTGTCACACATTAGTTTACTTATCTCTTTAGTTTCATAGATAATCCTAAATTAAAAAAATAACCCTAAAATCTTGGTAATAGTTAATCCTAATTTCAAAAAAAAAAAAAAAAAAAATCCTGAAATCTTAGTAACAACATTCCAAATCTTCAAATAATACATTTAATGAAAATATTCGTAAATTATCATTATTCATGTTACATCTTTTTTTAAACATTGAGTGTCTTTGTAATTTACATCCATTCTATCTTTTTATTTATCATTAAATTTAAATGTAATGTAATACGTAAATACAATAATACATATTATATAATATATTTATTTTTGTATTATTTTTAGCGACAGTTTGATTACATTCTTCTCTGATAAATTTTATAATACTAACATACATCATCTTTATATTAACTTATTTATGTCAATTGGTATATAAATGTCTCCCTCTTTAGTTTGTATTTACAAGAAATATTTATTAAATAGTTTAAATTGTTCAACCCGTGTAACACACGGGGAACTAACCTAGTTATAGTATAAAATGACTTTGATTGGTTTTTTTTAGATTTCTCATACTACGCACAATTTAGAGAGTTCTTAATATATCATTAATCCCTTCAAATATTTTGACTATAGTCATTTTTTAATAGCGTTTGGAAGCAACCCCAATATCCGAGTGAATCTTCCTGAACAGGATGTCAACCATTCATACTGATTTTTGATGTTCAAGACAATTTTATGTTTTGTGATGATAACAAATAAAATTCAAGGATAATCATTATCCAGAGTTGATTTATTTTTAAATGACGAGTGTTTTCACATGGTCTGCACATAGTTTTTTTCCATAGTCAAAAGTATAGATCGACTTAGGGGCTGTTTGTTTACCTTTTAATGAGGCTCTTAATAGTTCAGACCTCTTAATGGTTCAGCACTTAATGGTTCAGACTGTTTGTTTCACAAGCAAATGTCTGAATGGTTCAGACATTTGTCTCTGAATGGTTAAACATTATACAGAGTCGGAATGGTTAAGACCTCTAATCTGATTTGGTTAGACATTTGCCTCTGAATGGTTAATTATTATACAGGCTCTTAATGGTTCAGACCTCTTACTGGTTCAGCACTTAACCATTCAGATGTTATCAAACAGCCCCTTAAATTGTTAATTATTTGATAAAGATGGTAATAATCCTAGTATGAAATCCAATGTTGTTTACGAAGAATTGTTTTAGAAATTGTAACTATTGTAAATGTAATATTAATTTGAAAATTTTCATTATTACATGTAATGTGATATGTATTTATTTATTTATTTATTTATTTACTTATTTATAGATATTTTATTATTACATCATTTTTTATATCCAACCTTACGTAATACTAAAGTCTATAACTAGTATGTAATATGCAATTAGTGATGTGACACTAGGAAATACCTAATTAATTGGACATTTCTTTGCTGTATCTTATGGCTTACGGCAAACTTGTATTAGTCTTTGGACTTTTGTGTCTCAAGCTCCAAGTCGTTACAAAACGGGTCTTAATTTCTAGATGATATATATGCATAAAATTTTAACTTTATTATTGTTATGATAAATAAGTTTTATATCATAAATAATAAATAATTTTTATATTAGGGGGCAACTCTATTACTATATATATATATTATTATTATTATTATTATTATTATTATTATTATTATTATTATTATTATTATTATTATTATTATTATTATTATTATTATTATTATTATTACTATTACTACTACTACTATTACTATTACTATTACTAGATTTACCACCCGCCGCAATGCGGCGGGGGATTCATTAGTTATATATCATGTTAGATGAAAGGCAAATGTTTCTCACATGACCACGGGCCTGTGTGTAAAATCGAGAAAAAAATAACTAAGTCGATCTCTGACTCACACGTTGCGACAGACCAATAGACACGCAATAGATGAAAAAATGTTGAACCCCACACGCACGTTGCGGTGTGTTAACTCGGAAATTTAGAGTGACACGTTAAACGGAGAATTTATGAAAGATGAAAAGGATATAAGG
The DNA here is from genome assembly GCF_002127325.2 of Helianthus annuus. Lineage (NCBI taxonomy): Eukaryota > Viridiplantae > Streptophyta > Magnoliopsida > Asterales > Asteraceae > Helianthus > Helianthus annuus. Next base: position 8,135,017 of record NC_035447.2, on the reverse strand, counting down.
GACCAAAGTTGAAAGTAAAAAAAAATGTTGAGATGAAATTGTAAAAGATGAAAAGCTTAGGGTTGAAAGTAAAAAAAAATAAAGGGGTTAAATTGCAAAAGATGAAAACTTTTGAATTAGAAGTGAAAAATAAAATTTATCAAAGGGGTTAAAATACCAAAGATTGAAACTTTAGACTTAAGTTGCCAAAGATTGAAACTTTAGAGTTAAAAAAGAAATCATTTTCAGATTATGAAAACAAAAGAGATAAATAGATTTAGTTAAATTGATGTTTAATATTATTATTATTATTTAATAAAAGAGATAAATAGAAAAATAAGGATGAGAAATTACCAGAGAATGATACGTACCCGCCGCAATGCGGCGGGGGATTCATTAGTTATATATCATGTTAGATGAAAGGCAAATGTTTCTCACATGACCACGAGCCTGTGTGTAAAATCGAGAAAAAATAACTAAGTCGATCTCTGACTCGCACGTAGCGACAGACCAATAGGCACGCAATAGATGAAAAAACGTTGAACCTCACACGCACGTTGCGGTGTGTTAACTCGGAAATTTAGAGTGACACGTTAAACGGAGAACTTATGAAAGATGAAAAGTATATAAGGGACCAAAGTTGAAAGTAAAAAAAAATGTTGAGATTAAATTGTAAAAGATGAAAAGCTTAGGGTTGAAAGTAAAAAAATAATAAAAGGGTGAAATTGCAAAAGATGAAAACTTTTGAATTAGAAGTGAAAAATAAAATTTATCAAAGGGGTTAAAATACCAAAAATTGAAACTTTAGACTTAAGTTGTCAAAGATTGAAACGTTAGAGTTAAAAAAGAAATTAAAGAAATCAATTTCAGATTATGAAAACAAAAGAGATAAATAGATTTAGTTAAATTGATGTTTAATATTATTATTATTTAATATTTAATAAAAGAGATAAATAGAAAAATAAGAATGAGAAATTACCAGAGAATGACATGTGTACAAAAAGGATTTTTGTTTATTAGTATAGACAGATTTTTTAATATTTTTATTATTTTAATATTATAATAATAGTTATTTTCTTACTTTTTAGAGAAAAATACCCGGATAGTCCCTGTGGTTTCGCCTTTTTTCACCTATAGTCCCGAACTTTCTAAAACTACCTGAATAGTCCCCCAAGTTTTCATTTTTTGTTCCCGGATAGTCCCTGGGTCTAACTTCAGTTACTTTTCTCTATTAAAATGATGTGAAATGACAAAAATACCCTTACCTTAAAAGGCCAAACCATAGGGACTATCCGGGCATCTTCTTCATTTTTATTTATAAAACCCCACCACCACACTTCATCTTCAACCTCCACACATATATGTTATCATCGGAATTTGTTGTCGAAATCCGCCATGGCTGCAATCATAGTCCGATACGGATCCGATATGTACATTCCGACTTTGCTTGATATAATTTCTATCGTCATAGCCTTTTTTAAATGGAACAACAACAGCAACATAATCATCATCACTCATCATCATCAATCATCATCAGGATCTTGCCCTGCCAATATACAAATTGGATCTTCGATGTCCCCTATGAATACACTAATCATCACAGCCTTTAAACAAGTTTACAAAATACTGCTACTACCACAACCTCCACCATCACCATCATCAAATGGCACAGAAACCTCCTCAATCGCATTCTCACCCTAGTCTCAATTCACATGAGAATAACACAACATAACACCTCATCTCATTTTTCAAGATGGTTATTATAAATATAGAGGTGAACAGAAACCGGTTTGTGAACTGGAACCAGTTTTGACCTGACCCGAAACCGAATATGATACAGGTTTGGTGAAACTGGTCCCCTTTCTCCCTTGACACCAATTAATAACTAGAACTAGTTTTAAACCGAACTGATCCTTTTCCACCTGTAAACTAGTTTTACCAAACACCAGTTTTGACCATTGTTGACCCAAATCGAAACCATTTCAACCTGAACCGGAATGGGATTAAAAAAACGAAATGTGCACCTCTAGGTAGATAAATGTTCTTATACAGAGTTGTATCTCCAACGATAAAGGTTCTGAGGCTCAAATATATTATCATCGGAATTTACTGTCGAAATCCGCCATGGCTGCAATCACAGTAGCATGTATCAAATACATATTGTCCGAGTTGCCTAACCAAGATACGGATCAGATCTGTAAATTCCGATTTTGCTCAAAATAATTTCCATCGTCATAGCCTTTTCAAATGAAACAACAACAGTAGCAGCAACATCAACATAACTAGAGAGAAGATGATGTCGGCGGCGATGGTGGAGGGTGGAGGAGGGTGATGGTGGGTGGAGGTTGAAGATGAAGTGTGGTGGTGGGGTTTTATAAATAAAAATGAAGAAGATGCCCGGATAGTCCCTATGGTTTGGCCTTTTAAGGTAAGGGTATTTTTGTCATTTCACATCATTTTAACAGAGAAAAGTAACTGAAGTTAGACCCAGGGACTATCCGGGAACAAAAAATGAAAACTTAGGGACTATTCAGGTAGTTTTAGAAAGTTGGGGACTATAGGTGAAAAAAGGCGAAACCACAGGGACTATCCGGGCATTTTTCTCTACTTTTTAACTTTAATCCTTTTTTTAAATATCAGGGGTTGGAATAAGCTTGGTGTCAACCGGTATTGAACCAGTACTGGTATCTTTTAACTTTAATCCTTTTTTAAATATCAGGGGTTGGGATAAGCTTGGTGTCAACCGGTATCGAACCAGTACTGGTATCGAAAATACCGGGACGGTCCTGTTCGGTATCAGTACATGAAGGTAAAAACCGGCACTAATACAGAAAACGCCAAAAGTTGGTGCCGAATTGATATTGGAAATCTTTTGGTTCGGGAAATTCAGTACTGCTACCCGGTACCATTTGCTCATCCCTGGTCACGGTTACTGTACGAACAACGGTATCGCACAACTTTTTTTTTTGTTGATTTTCTTCAACTTTTAATTTTTTCTTTTTTTAGTTTCAAGTGTAGGGATGAGCTCGGTGCCAACCGATACAGAATCGGTACTAGTGGCGGAACTAGAAGAAATATTTAGGGGTATCCCAAATTTTTTTTACGATACATTTATAGAACAAAATTTTTTTTACATGCATTACGGGGCGGAGCCGATCCTGAAAATTCAAGTGCCCTGGGTGAGCCAAAAAAGGCCCTTAGGCCTTACCGAATTAAATTTTATAAACTAGTTTTTTTTTTTTTTTTAAGTTATTAGTATTTAGGTTAACGAATCAATATTGAGCATATCACATTTGGGCTAGGCTTTATGAATTAATATTGGCAATAAGTTTTTAGATATTAGATTGGGCTAGGTTTATTTTTAATTTTTAGATCGAAATTAAACAATTCAAAAACTCAAGAAGAAAAGAAATAAAGAATACTCACAATCACAATTAGAACAACAATCTAATACACTAGTGGGTTATTATTTGGTTATTTGGGCTAATTACTATTGGGCTATCATTTGTTTTTTTTTGGCTAATATAATCAGTATTATTTGGGCTTGATTTCAGTTTTTAAATTTATTTTTTCAGGGGTGTCCTAGTACTTGTTGAGGGGTGTCCTTAGTATAAAAATCGAAAAAAAAATAAAATTTTACACTACCGGAAAAAAGTTGAGCCGTAGCCCGTGCTACGCCCCAACCTACATTAGGTCCGCCCCTGATCGGTACTGATACCGAAAATACCGGTTAGGTAACGGTATAGAAGGTAAAAAACGGTAGTAAACCAGTATCATGAACGCCAAAAGTCGGTACCGAATTGGTACTTAAGATCTTTCGGTTCGGCAAATTTGGTACCGGTACCCAGAACAATTTGCTCATCTCTGACCACGGGTTTCATACGAACAACATCGTTACCATACAACTTTTTTGGTTGATTTTCTTTCGGTTATCTTTTAGTGTTTTTTCTATATTTTCTTTTTATTCTTGTTAGCAGTTCCGTTCGGAATACGCTCATAGTGATTTCAAAACACATGTAAACACAGACTAAATAACAAAAGAAATTTGCCGCAACGCGGCGAACTTCTTTACACTTAGTTAATAGTAATTAGCAAAGTCATTTCTCTCTATTTACAATAATTACTTCTCTTGGGTTTATTGCTAGTAATCATAATCCATCTTTGTTTGTTAGATGCACAAGTCTGCTCTAGTGATCCTTTTATCCTTATATGTAGATGACATGATTATTACTAATGATGATTATGACAACATTGAATTTTTGAAGCGTGATTTGGCTCACCGATTTGCTATGAAAGGCTTGGGTTTGTTGCGTTATTTTTGTGTCTTGAGATTGCTCAGATTCGAAGGGGTTATCTTCTATCTCAGAAAATAATACATATACCACTTGTTTGAATGCACACAACTCTCTAACAATAGGACTATCATTGATACCTCCCTCAAAACCAATGCAAGGTATTCACGGATAGTCCGATAGATAGTGTTCATTTATCAGATCCGAGTTTATACCATACTAGTTTAGGCAATTTAGTCTATTTTTCAGTAACTCAGCCAGACATCATGTAGTTCATGTTGTTAGCTAGTTTATCACTAATATTACTACTTTTTGTAAGGGAGTTGTTATTCACATTCTGAAAATACTCCATAGCAATCAGCTTCAAAGTTGTTTCCTTCAACCCGTCTCTAGAACTATGTACCTATAACAATGCCGATTGGGTAACGACTTGAATTATCGCAAATTTTGTTGACAATAGAGTTGTATTAAAAATATAGTGTTTTTTGAGTGTTTGTACTGTGTTGATATCCTAAAGAACCGAACTGGACTGAACAACATCGGCATTGTATCGGTATTATCGAAACCAGCATTTGTTTTTATGGTTTTCGAGCAATGTAAAACATGTGTCGATATTCTTTTAGGCATATTACGACTTAACTTTTTTAGGTTTCCGCTTTCGATTGCTATGGCGAGTGGCGATACCGTAACGAGCCAAAATGATACCGATTGAAATTCCCAACACGTAGCACGGGAGAATCGCACTAGTTTATATAATTAAAGTGTTTTGTATACAAAAAGTTATACTAAATTATTTTATATTTATATAGTATTAATGGGTCAGCATTATAAAATACCCTTTTTTGAGGAATTAATAGTGTTTCTTTTGAAGACAATATTACTTTTTCGTGAAGGTTAGGCCTGGATGTGCGAAAAACAAATTAAATGGTTTGTGAACCAAAACCAATTAAACCTGAACCGAATTGGTTATGAATTGGTTTTAAACCGAACCAATCATTTTCCTTTTTTAAAACGATTTTAACTTGAACCTGTTTGAACCAAAAACCGATTGACCATGTTTAACCGAACCCACACCTAGTGGTGCACAAATCGGGGTTTCTGAATACCCGGTTCCGGGTATGGAACCGGGTTCGGGTACGATCGGGTTCTACAAAATCGGGTATTGACAATACCCAGATCGGGTCCGGGTCCGGGTTTTATATAAAAAATGTATACCCTATATACCCGGGTTCGGGTCGGGTTTTCTAATACCCGGGTATTATAATACCCTATTCATTTTTTTTGGATAAATCATAAAAATATAAAATGCAAAACCTTTTTATTTCATAAAACATAGAAATACATGGCACCTAAATAATCATTGAACCGGATCGAATAAGATGATGATGAACATAGATAGCTTCGAATAACTTGATCGTCTTCGTTTATTGTTCGTCATCAAAGACCCCTTTTATAGGGTATAGAGATACAATGTAAATCAAACAAATGATTATAATACATTTTCTAACGGTTATATAGCCGTTACCAATGTACAAAACTCGAAAAAAAAACAATAAAAATGAAAAAGCCTGAACAGTGTATTGGGAAACCCGGACTGGGTATTGAAAAAACCCGGTTCCGGGTTCGGGTTGAAACCGGGTACTCGTAAAACCCGGGTTGAAAATGGATATAAAAAAACCCGGTTCCGGGTTCGGGTTTTATAACAGAAATGCATACCCAATCCCTACCCTATGGGTAGGGTCGGGTTCGGGTATAAAAAACCCAGGTTTTATAATACCCGGTTCTGGGTTTTATTTTTGGGTCCGGGTCCAGGTTCGGGTTTTTTGTGCATCAACTACCCACACCTGATTTTGCACCTTTAGTTGGGCCTTGGGGAGTGTTATCTTCATTTTACGTGGTGTAAGTATCCATATTTGTAGGGTCTTCATTCTAAAATGGTTATAAATTGCTTAAATACGTGTACAAAGAACCCAATATCGTCAACACATGTGGCTTCCAAACTCCAATTTCCAAGCGACCATTCACAAATCACATATTGACAAGCGAGATGAATCTACATGAATACAAATGAAATGTCAAATCCACCTCAAACATCCTACTTAGACCATCCGGAGTGGTCCACACCTAGGGGCGTCGATCGATCTACTTCATCAACAACGTGGCGTGACTTTTGTAGCTATCACACAAGTCAAGTCTTCATAGTTGATTCAATCCAATTTGTCTTTATCACAAATAATAATGTTTTTACGAACGAAGTGAAATTTGTTAAGAGATTACTAACAAATGTTTTTTTTTTTTCTTTCTAAACAAAGGAAAATGAGAAATACTTTAAAAGGGTTAGCAAAATGAATCATGTTGATGATTATGACAGATGCAAAACATCTCGTGTAACTTGTGACATACATAAATATAGTGAATAACAAGAAACTGCGTCGAAGTTATGAACATGTTTTGACATAGCGCAGTTCGACCCGAACTCGTTACCTAACCCAATCCAAGCCAACCTGCCCATTTGGACCAAACCCAGTTGACCGACATTGTTACTGACGCAATTCCAACTGCCCATTTGGTCCGAACTCAGTTCGAACCCAAACTCTTTTCTGAACACATGGGTTATCAAGTGGCTAAAGCCCTAAGGGTGAACGGAGTGGATCGGTAAACACAGCGGCAAAGCGGTTTACCAAGCGGTAACACCGCCGGCGTCTGTGATTACCGCTAGGCAAACATGGATGATCGGTGAACCTTTACCGACTCAGTGAGAGGGAGGGAAAGGTGGAGAGAGAGGGTGTGTGACAGGTCCATTTCTTTTCAACCAATCACACAATTTTTCTTTTTTTTAAATAGTTTACCTAAACCACATTAGGTAAACCACCGCCAACGTTTTTGAGCATTAGATAAACAATTTAGGTGAATTGGTGTGACACTGTCTGATTGGGTGAATGGGGAGTTTACCTATTCCAAATAGGTAACCACTCCCTTCACCCTAAAAGTTGAAACTAATTAGTGATTCAAAACCCAAAAGGATCCAGACCAATACAGATATAATATTCATCATCATTGTCATAATCAAGACAAATACAAATCTATTTCTTGCTCAAATCTCCTCTTGACTCCTCAAGTACTCTCCAGTATCAGCTTGACGAATCACCACAAGCCCGTTCGGGTCCATCTTACGGCAATCCTGAGTCGATTTCGCAGCAATTCCGAATCCCAAAGGCACATCCGACATAGAAAACACTACAACACCATCATACGCATTTATATTATCAGTAATCCGCCCTAACCCACCTTTAATCACATCGTTTCCATACAAAAACGACATCTCCGAAGTGGGTTTAAGCCATACTTTATGCTTAGCATTGGCAGCCAACAAGTTCAAGGCTTGAATGGTGAGATGGAACTTCCCGCTTTTCGTGAACTTCCCGATGTTGGTGCCAAGGGCCACGAGGTTTTCGCGCTTGATGTTTGTGGCTCGTTTGACTAGCGATTCGGACACGTAGTAGACTCTGTTTTTGTGGAGACGGAAGCAGTAGCGACCGGGGTTTTGATCGGGCCCTTCGTGTGATGGTGATTCGACGATGTTCTTGAGGTTGTTTCCTGTGAATTTGAATAGCTTCTCGAATACTTGAGTCGTCTCGGATTCATCTAACGGCCTCATCTCTACCTCTGTTGTTCAATTTCACAATTGACAAAGAGGAGCCTGCTGGAACTCAACCCTGTACATTTAAACGAAACAAGTTATTAAATACCAACGATAAAAAATAACCGAATAAGAAACACAGAGACTACAACTGGGTTAGGGATGTTCACCGGCTCGGTTTATTCGGTGTGATTTATTCAATTCAAGATTTTTCGGTGAAAACCGAAAATCAAATACCTAAACTAACACCAAATCATAGTTGTTAATGGCGAATAACGACAAATAGCGGTAAGGTACTTGTAAGCTACATAGCGAATATCGATAAATAGCGATACACTAGAAAAAAAATTAAAAATATTTTATATGTATATTATATCATAATACCCTGGTACATATGTTATTTCACATGTATATTTAACAAAAACTTAAAATCCAGCTATTTTATAGCTATATTTAATTGCTATTTATATTAAAAAAATAAAGGACAACTATCCTCGCTATCAATCACTACAACCCTATTAGCGAGACACTATAACAATATGCTATAATCACAAACAACTAGGGCTGGAAATGAACCGAACTGAACCAAACGAAGCATTGTTCAGTTGTCCATGTTCATCAACGGTTAACAAACACATAACCGAACGGACATTAACGAACTTTCACGAACATAACTGAACAAACGCAACCTTGTTCATGTTTGTTCATTTAGTTAATCCAACAAAATTTATCGTCATTAGTTCATTCCCCCAAAGTTTGGTACCGGTATATTCGGTACCGGTACCACTTTTGAGGATTTTCGGTACCGGTACTTTCGGTACTTAGTACCGGTACTGGTTCAGTAACGGTCTGTAACCGAGCTTATTCCTACACCAAACGATTCATTTACAGCCTGACTAACAGCTTGTAAGATTATTATGTGCACGAATTCTTTTTGAAGATACAGAATCAATAAATCAAAAGATAAAACCCGGACTTACTTAGTAGACAATCGACAGGTGGAAGAGACGAAGACTGCAATAGAATCAAAGATTTTTGTATTCAATTGCTCATGACTTCAAAATCGACAGTTAGGGTTTCGTTTGAAGCGATGTAAAATGGGCTTACATAAGTAATTGTAAATGGGTTGGAGTGATAAATGATATTTTGATTAAGTTTGGGCTAAAGAAGACTGGGTTGGGTTTGTCGACAAGTAACTAAAAAATAGGGTTGGTATATCGTGTGAGACACGACCTGTTAAGGCACGAACACGTTAACACATAGATATGAAATATGTAAACAGGAAATCTTATCGTGTCAATTTTTCTAAGCATGAACACGAACCTAATAATAAACATGTTACACGAACACGACCTGTTAAGACATGAAAAAACTTACAAGTGTAGCATACAACCTGTTAAGACACAAAAATTACTTGTTAAGACATGACCACGGCCTGTTAAAACATGAACTCGCCCCGAAGGGGTGGAGTGTGGAGTCTAGCAGTGGCGGATCTAGAAAATCCTCATAGGGGTAATGTTTCAAAAAAAAAAGGGTAACAAAATGAAAAAAAAAATGTCAAATTTTTCCAAAATTTACACTACCGTCGGAGCGTCACCGGAATGTCAAGGGGCAATGAAGGTTACCCCTTGTAACACTATAGGTCCGCCCCTGGAGTCAAGGGATGACATATTATGGTAGACACGAGTACACGACCTGTAAAAACACGAACACGAAAAAATTAACAATTCTTATTTTTCATATTTTTCAAACCATAAAATCGAATTGAAAACCAAAATTATATAAACTGAATAAAAACCAAATATGTAATTCATTTTGATTTTAAACAATTTCAATATGGTTCGGTTTATATATAAACTGAATAAAAACCAAATATGTAATTCATTTTGATTTTAAACAACTTCAATATGGTTTGGTTTATGGTTTATCGGTAAAAAATCGAATATTAAACACGCCTAGTTTGAGTTCGAATAGAAACGACGTCTGAATTGATGATTGTCTGTGTGGGTGGATATTTTTTACTTTGGCTATCGGTGTCTTCTACCTAGTTTTTAATGTAAACTTAGTTTTATACGGATTTTAGACGTTTTATATATGTATACGGTAAACCCTCTATAAATAAATAATGTTGGAACTGAGATATTTTATTATTTTAGTGACATATTATTATATCGATAAATTAATAGTTTATTAATTTAAAGAAGTTTAACGTATGACTTTTAAATTTCCAAGTCCAATGTATATTCACAAATTAATTGAATTTGTCAAGTTTATATTTTTTAATACAAAAAGTTAGTTCTTGGTACCAAAAAATAAATTACAAAAAAAAGTTTCAATGCATATTTCTTCTCCATGTACAATACATTAAACATGGTTAGAATTTTGAATCTTTTAGTAATTCCTAACTTATAGTTTTATGGGGAACAATATATACACAATGGTTTTCAAAAAAGTTATTATCTTATTAGTTTATCGGTGGAAACAAGTTATTATCTTATTATTTTATCGATTAGGGTATTGGGACTAGACAAATTATTAATTTTATCGAGATTATTAATTTATCGAGTATTAATTTATAGAGGTTTTACTGTATTGTTTTAAACCGAGTTGAGATTCTTGTTTCATATTTTTTGTATTTCGAATTTCATATCACATGCATTCATGCAATGTAGATATATAAGCTGAAACATAATACTGGACACCAAGTTGTCTAAGGATTTACCGTGATGAAACTGGGTTTTTATTTAACATGCAATTTTACTTGTTCCTATAAATGTTTTTTTTCTTTTTTCAAACTGTGTGTGTTTGTTATTTTAGGACTGTTCACGAGCCGAGCCAACCAAGCGGACCTTTAGCTTGGCTCGTTTACAAATCGAACCGAGCGGAGCAGCTCATTTAAAACCGAGCCTCAAATCAAGCGAGCATTTTTCGAATATTCCGAGCGAGCGTCAAGCGAATTTCGAGCAATTTGGACAACCATGTTGCCCAATTTAAATTTGCTGAGAGAGATAGTGACAATGTTTGGTGTCAAGTTTTTATGTCTTTAAAAACATGCATACAAAATTACTCTAAAAGATCAAAATTACTCTACAGGATCATTTGTAGAGTAATTTTGAATTGTATATTGTTTGATAAACTTGTAGGGTGATTTTGATTTACTTGTAAAGTAATTTTGATACAGAGTAATTTTGATACACTTGTAGAGTAATTTTGATAATTACCCTACAAGAACAAAATTACTCTACAAGAACATTTTACAAAATTACTCTACAAAAGATCAAAATTACTCTACAGGATCATTTGTAGAGTAATTTTGATAGTTACTGATAATCACAAAAATGTCACCGCGTTTTTTTGTCTTTTCCTTCAGTTCGTACGTTTTGTATGTTAACTTTATTTGTATTTGATCTTTTACCATATTAATAACAGGGTAAAACTACCAACACAATGTTGACAAAAGCTCGGCCATGGTAAATTTAGCTCAAGAAATCCCTTATAAATAAGAGCATTCACATTCAATCCACCATATTTTTACCCTAAATTACACTAAAAAATACTACATTTTCTCTCTCCTTTTCAATTAAATAATATTTTTTATACCTTTATCATTATCTTTTCTCTCTACTCCACTCACAACCACTTTCAAAATATATTAAAAAATTATAGAGGGTGAACAGTGTCCTCCCAAATATACAAATGAACAATAACATTTTCTCTCTCCTCCACTCACAACCACTTTTTATACTCTTTATATTTTAAAAACACTACACACATAATTTGGTATGTGAATGCTCTAAGTGGAAAGTATCAGTGTTTTCAATTGCTTAGAGAGTTTAGAAAGTTGATAACCATTTTCTTTTAGGAGGTATATTTATAAAAACTACAACTATTTTTTTTAGTTTATGCCTAACTTTTTGGCTTTTCTTTAAATCATGTTGTTAGGTTCATCATTTGTAAACGGTGGTCAGACTAATGATCTCGGTTCCTAGTCTTGCTTCTATATTGCACTTGGTGGTAACAGTTGTGGGGCAGCGCATCTTTGGTCCGAAAGTTGAATTTTTTTTGTCTGGAGGGCGGTCAAGGGTAGGATTCCTACGACTATGGTGTTAGCCACGAGTAATGTGGCGTTTGGTGACGGGCTTTGTCTGGCGTGTGCAATCCGTTATGAGACAGCTGACCATTTGCTAGTCGCGTCGGTTTGGTGGCTCGTTTGTGTGTGGCTACAGGTTCCAGTCCTAACTGGGTTTTCATCGGTGTATCAATTATTAAGGCCTTTAGACAAGGCCTAACACCAAAATGACTTGTTACGACCTAATGTGACTTTCTATAATCAATACCAACCCAATAACCCATGACAAGCCCATTAAGGCCCATTAGTGTTCAAATCATCATACACGGGCCTTAAATACCAAAAAATGACTTGTTATGACCTAATGTGGCTTTGTATAATAAACCAACTCACTAACACATGAAAGTGTCGACCAGTGCACCAATCATCATACACATGTATTACACCACAAAATGGCTTGTTATGACCTAATGTGGTTTCATGTAATCTAAAAAGACTCACCTAAGACCCATTAACATCCGAATGACTTATTACATCATGAGGCGTCGGTAATTACCGACAATATCTACACCACTAAATCGGTTAATAAATTTGTGGGGAAGACTCCCGACACGATTGGACAGCTAAGATCGCTTAGGTTTCTCAACTTATCACATAACACTCTCACGAGTAGAACCCGACAATCTTGACAAACCTTATACAGCTTGAACATTTATATCTTTCTTCTAACAGCTAAGTTCACTTCGGTTTCGCAAGCACAATCGGATTTCTCAAATTTCTGATGTTTGATCTGCAATTCTGCATTGTCCTTTTATAGTCCTTTTTTGTACTTCCTAAAATCCAGTGTTATGGTGATTGATTCTTACTTAGTGGTAATTCAGTTCCCTCTAAACTCCTAAGCATAAATTTAGTAGGTATCTTGTTCTTCTATTCTAAAACCTCAAAAAGAAATAATAATAATAATAATAATAATAATAATAATAATAATTAAAAAAAATAAAAATAATGTTCTCACTGAGGGAATTTCAACATGTGAAATAAAGATAAACAGATCTAACAATATCTCACCCAATCTTTAGGGTGGGCGGGGCGTAATTCGGTGAAGCATGCGGGGAGGTCACTCACCGATTAGGGGGGTACCGCCAACCTCACGGTGAGGTAGAGAGAGGGTGTGAATCCGGTGGGGAGGTGCCGAAGAGAGAGGGAGGAGAGAGAGAGGAGAGAGGGAGAGGGGACCAATCAAAAGCCTTCCTTTTTTTTTTTTTTTAAAAAAAAAAAACCAACTCCCCTAATAGGGGAGTGCCGCCATCAAAAAGGGGTATTAGGGGAGTGTTAGAGGGGAGTTGACGTGGCATTTTATGGTTGGTTATGTGTAAGAGGGGGGACTCACCTAAGAGGTGAGCACCCCTTACACCCTTATATCGATACCACCAAAAACCAATAAAGGATTACAATAAACCAACCCTTATAAACTGTGCAAACTCAAATCTCACAAAAAGTAAAAAAAAAAATAAATAAATACATATGGAAATAGAGCAAACACTTCTAGGCTCATCACTCAGCAGCATCTCTGTTCAAAGCTCTCTCCAGTCTTGTTTCAAATGGTGTGTTATGCCAATTCACCTTCTTATCCTGTAAATCAAATACCACAATTTACTTACTTACGTTGTCATTTATCCCATACGAGCTAAATATTAAAAAAAAAAAACTAGCTAAAAGGGAAACGGGTCAATCAAGTTTTCAAGTCATCCTAAAGTATTCAAGGATTTACATTATTGTCAACCTTTCTTTAAGAATCAACAAACATCTGTTAGTCAACCCGACCCATTTTGACATGTACTAGAAAGAGCCCGTTTCAACCTAAAAATGTTGACCCTAATTTCAACCCGCATGTAACTTCTAATAAAAATGTTGTATCCAAACCAAACCTATTTTGACCCATACCCAATAAAAAATATTGTATAAATCTTAACCAAACTAACCTATGACCCGACCTGTTCATCTTGCCATAAGAGCATGTTTCGACTCAAACCCGTGACATTTTTATAATACAAGGCATTTAATATAAAAAAAATATACCTCTCTATACTTGCTGGTGGTATTCGGTATGCCTTTATACGATGACGCTGAGCTCAAAGATTGGGCTGAGCCCGTGTGACTCCAGTGGCTCCCGACACTACCAATTATAGGCATATCATCCGGGCTTCGGCCCGGTGACTTTCTTGGTGTACAAGATGACCCTGAAAACTGTTTCAACTCATCTATAGTCAACGCTCCTAAAATCGGTCTATCTTCAATGCTCTTTAATGTTGGTGACTCTTGAGAAAAACTTTTACCGGAGGAAACGGGCTCAAGATCAGGGTTATAGTATCCGACCCGTTTGTTATTTGGCGTGTTTTTCTCTGAAGAAACTATCCAATTCGACAGACTAGCATCGACTGCAATTTCTTGATTCAATGAAGAATTCTCCTTTTGTGGATTTGAACTCAATCGACTCGGTGAATGTGTTATCGTTTCTTTTGTTATCGTTCCTTTTGATCTCAAAGCTTTCCATTGTGTAAGATTTTCAACAGGCTTCAACACCGGGTTCAAAGATGACTCGGTTCCTGATTCTAATGATGGAACTGGAACCGGAATCGACTCACACCATACGTCTTTACATATTATTCTGTCTTCAATGTCATAATCTTCTCCTTCTCCATTATCTAAATCGTCGTCATTTCCATCCTCGTAATCTGAATCTTCAACTTCATCATCACTTTCGACGCAATTCCCGTACCTGTAATTCGGTGGATAAGATCCGACATTCTTGACATCTGAATCCTCCCGCGAATCGGGTCTAGAATGGGGTTGACCCGATTTAGGAGAGGTTTCGCCTTTTTCGTTTCTTTCCAATAAAGATTCGGTACTATCAAACACTTCTTGAACATGCTCATAGGTTGTGGCATTTGCATCAAATGTCACTTTCTTCCTGCTGCTCAAACTCAATGGCTCCTCAATCTCTCTGATATTTAAAAAAGATATATAAACATTTTAGAAACGAAACCCGAATCTCAAATTAAAGGAAAGAAAAATAAATCAAGACCTTAACTCTGGCAGTGAATTAGAGGGCTTATCCTTGATGCATTGTACCAATGATGCATCATCTTGCACAAGATTTTGACTTTTAGGGTTCTGAAACACAAATCAAAATTTCAAAAAAGTCAAAATTCAAGCTTTCACAGGTAGCTAACAAATTCAGAAGTCAAACAACAGAACATTAAGTCAAAATCTCAAATCTATAATGATCAAACCAGCAAATAATCAAAATTCTTTACTCTTTAGAAATCAAACATGAGATAAACAATAGCAGATGCAATACAAAACGTGGAAATTAAAATAGCCTTGATTCTCTTAGGTAACTAACTAAATCAATAATCAAACATTACAACATTCAAAGTCAAAATAAGTCAACACAAAATCAAAATCTCAAATTTCTTCAATTTCTTGAGAATCAAACATAAGATAAACTGTAAACAAAAAGGGTAAATCGAAGTAAGCTTACTTGATCTCTACGAACCGTCTTGTGCCGCTGCTTTCGTCGTTTTCGGTCCTTCGAAGAACCGAAACAACCAAGAAAACAACCCATAAGAGATTTACAGATATCCTTCTTCTGGGTGTTTAAGGAAATGAGTTGTTAGACAATGATCTTCATTATTAATTAAAAGAGACAGAGAAACGGTGGAGTTTTATAAGATTAGGGTTTATGTTAATTTAAAAAAAGAAGATGACCGTTGGGTTTGGGAGCGGTGATGTGGGGATTGTCAGGCTGTCATATTAGACTGGCTTTTTTTTTATTTGTTGATAATAATATATTAATAGATTAAAAGATAGAAATCGGACAATCGACAGGTGGAAGAGTCGAAGACTGCAATAGAATCAAAGATTCTTGTATTCAATAGCTCATGACTACAAAATCGACAGTTAGGTTTTCTTTTGAAGCGATGTAAAATGGTGACAAAATTAAGACATTGTAAAAAATGGGTTGAGCTAAAGAAGACTGGGTTGGATTTGTCAACTAGTGAATGTAAATATTAAAATTAAACATTGGAATGATTGGACTGGACTAGACTAAACTAGGGATAACAAACATTGTAATAGAATTAGGTTTTTCCCCGTGCTACACGGCGGGAGTTTGATCGTTTTTCCCCATGATATGCACCGTGACTTTGGTCATTATCTGTAGGAATCGTTCGCGTAAATATATAAAATAAAACAAATTTTATTAATAAGATTACAATACAGAAATTGGAAAGCTAAAAATCTAGTACGAATACAACTGAAATAAACCAAAAATACAAGAAAGGAGTAGAAGCAGAGTGGCTGAGTCACGTGTTCACCACGCTTCCCTTAAAACAAATTCCGAGTCTCCCAAGAGTACTCGTTTTGTTTCCCAGGGTACAACAGCCGGAGCAGTAGTACTGCCGGAGAAAGCCTACAACCCGAAGGTTACCTTGAAACTTGTATGAAGAAGATGATGAGAAGAGTGTAGAGAATAGTTTGCATATAGCTGTTGTAGCTGGTATTCGTTGGTATCCTTCAACAAGGTATGGAGTTGTATTTATACAGCTCTCGGTTTGAAACAGACAAAAACGAATTAAATGAGAGGTTTAAATTGCATTAAACGTCTTCAATGCAATTTAATACGTCATTTAATTCTCAGTCAAAGCCTATTAACTCGTCAGTTACAAAGCTGGACTGAAACTGCACTGTCATTCAATGCTGGAACTTCTGCGCGCGCGACGCGCGCAAGACACACTGCCGCGCGCGCAGGTCTGCAACCTCACGCGCGGTGCGTCCACTTGGCTCACTGCCATGCGCGCGTGCGCCATACTCACCCAGGTCCATGCGCGCATGCGCGCGCAGGTATGCACCCGCATGCGCGGTGCGTCCACTTGGCTCAAGTCCATGCGCGCGTGCGCCACGTCACCTGTGAGCCTATACGAGCACGCCACACAGTCGCGCCGTATTGGTTCACTCTGGTGCGCCGCGCACGACACAGCAGGACCCAAGCACCACGCGCGCAACCGCGCGCCTCGCATGACTGCCACGTCATGCACCGCATCACCTACCACTTGGTCCTTGCAACCGTTGTGCTCCACCACGCGCGCGCGGTCAAAAATACAAAGGCGGCTTTCAAGCGGCGATGCGAAGTGCAAAGTGCGCCATCAAAGCGCCACATTGCGCCTCATCGCCCACGCCACGCGCGCGCGCGCGCGCGAGCGAGCGTGTGCGAGTGCGAGTGCGAGTTAGGGTGCTCCGCACCCTTCGCGAGGACACTAGTGTGTGCTTCCATGAAACAATAAGGATGGAGAGTTCCACCTTAAATACCCATTTAAGTTCCATCTCTCCTCCTATGTGGGACAAGGTGCTACTTTCCCTTTTGTTTCAGCATTCAATGTTTCAAACACCCAACTTTGAGCATCGATATCTCATTCATCTTAGCTCGGTTTTGGACGTGGTTTAGTTCGTTGCGAAGCTCTTCCAACATAGAACACAAACCCACAAATAAATATATAAAAACCGCTCATTTTATTATATTTATTTCTAGTCCAAAGTAGGAAAAAATCATTTTCCTATATTTGTGAAAAATGCTATTTTCACATATTTTCCAACAATCCCCCACATGAAAAATGCTATTTTCATCAAATTTCCAACAATCCCCCACATGTATGGAAATGGATCTTTTCCTTACACTTTTCAACGATAAACTTCGACAGTTGAGTATTGCAAGATAGGTAGGTTGAAGCCTTTGAACCTTCTTTTGTGAAGCGCACTTAGCTTACTTGCGGTGTGTAGACGCGATGTCCTTGAACATACCCCCATTTGTGTAAACGACAATACACTTCACACAATACTCTCCCTGGTTTGGCCAACTCCTCATTGTCGTGTCCTATTATGGTCCTGGAACACTAGCCTGGTTCGGCGAGAGCTCTAGGATTTGCGCACCCCACAAATCCATTTGAAGCGACCCCACTTCTCTCTAACATAGGTGATTCCCATGAATCATTAAAAGCATCATGGTTATTTGATTTCCCGAAATCATTAACCTTAATATGCTTAATCTCACTTCATGTCACTGATTTGAATGGACTAGGAAGTATATGTAACTCCCTTTTATTTAGTTTGGGGTACTCCCCCACAGTGACTCCGTTTTGGTAATATGATTAAGTTGTCCAATTGAACTTAGATCTTGTGATCTCTAGTCAACTAAGTTAGGTTTCCCTCATATTCCCATTTACCACGGGCTTTAGTCCCATTCCTCTTGACGACGTTTCTACTAACTCTCTGCTTAAGCCTTTTGTAAACGGGTCCGCAATGTTATCCGCTGATCTCACATAATAAATTGTGATAACACCCGTTGAGAGTAGTTGTCGTATCGTGTTATGTCTATGTCGCATATGCCTTGATCTGCCATTGTACATCAAGCTTTGAGCTCTACCAATCGCTGATTGGCTATCACAATGTACACATATGGCTGGCAAAGGCTTTGGCCATCTTGGAATATCTTCCACGAATTGACGTAGCCATTCCGCCTCCTCGCCTGACTTATCCAAGGCGATAAATTCAGATTCCATTGTGGATCTCGCTATGACCGTTTGCTTAGAAGACTTCCAAGCAATTGCAGCTCCTCCAAGTGTAAACACGTAACCACTTGTTGATTTGGAATCTTTATTATCTGATATCCAGTTTGCATCAGTGTATCCTTCGATCACTGCTGGTTGTCGGGTATAATGCAGTCCATAGTCTCTTGTGTATCGTATGTATCTAAGCACCCTCGTGATAGCCTTCCAATGATCCGCGCACGGATTGCTGGT